>NC_081556.1:125361846-125406846 GCF_963082655.1 Stomoxys calcitrans
TTTAAGTTTTCCAAGTGAAATTTCGATTTTTCAAGGATTTTTGATGGAGTCACGAATTAAGGCCCATTTCCCTCTACGACGCATAGTTTAGGAGATACAGCCATTTTAAGTTTTCCAAGTGAAATTTCGATTTTTCAAGGATTTTTGATGGAGTCACGAATTAAGGCCCATTTCCCTCTACGACGCATAGTTTAGGAGATACAGCCATTTTCAGTTTTTCAAGTGAAATTTCGATTTTTCAAGGATTTTTGATGGAGTCACGAATTAAGGCCCATTTCCCTCTACGACGCATAGTTTAGGAGATACAGCCATTTTAAGTTTTCCAAGTGAAATTTCGATTTTTCAAGGATTTTTGATGGAGTCACGAATTAAGGCCCATTTACTTCTACGACGCATAGTTTAGGAGATACAGCCATTTTAAGTTTTCCCAGTGAAATTTCGATTTTTCAAGGATTTTTGATGGAGTCACGAATTAAGGCCCATTTCCCTCTACGACGCATAGTTTAGGAGATACAGCCATTTTCAGTTTTTCCAGTGAAATTTCGATTTTTCAAGGATTTTTGATGGAGTCACGAATTAAGGCCCATTTCCCTCTACGACGCATAGTTTAGGAGATACAGCCATTTTAAGTTTTCCAAGTGAAATTTCGATTTTTCAAGGATTTTTGATGGAGTCACGAATTAAGGCCCATTTCCCTCTACGACGCATAGTTTAGGAGATACAGCCATTTTAAGTTTTTCAAGTGAAATTTCGATTTTTCAAGGATTTTTGATGGAGTCACGAATTAAGGCCAATTTCCCTCTACGACGCATAGTTTAGGAGATACAGCCATTTTAAGTTTTCCAAGTGAAATTTCGATTTTTCAAGGAATTTTGATGGAGTCACGAATTAAGGCCCATTTCCCTCTACGACGCATAGTTTAGGAGATACAGCCATTTTAAGTTTTCCCAGTGAAATTTCGATTTTTCAAGGAATTTTGATGGAGTCACGAATTAAGGCCCATTTCCCTCTACGACGCATAGTTTAGGAGATACAGCCATTTTAAGTTTTTCAACGTGAAATTTCGATGGAGTCACGAATTAAGGCCAATTTCCCTCTACGACGCATAGTTTAGGAGATACAGCCATTTTAAGTTTTCCAAGTGAAATTTCGATTGTTTGAGGATTTTTGATGGAGTCACGAATTAAGGCCCATTTCCCTCTACGACGCATAGTTTAGGAGATACAGCCATTTTAAGTTTTCCAAGTGAAATTTCGATTTTTCGAGGATTTTTGATGGTGTCACTAATTAAGCCCCATTTCCCTCTACGACGCATAAGCCCATTTCCCTCTACGATGCATAGTTTAGGAGATACAGCCATTTTAAGTTTTCCAAGTAAAATTTCGATGGAGTCACGAATTAAGGCCCATTTCCCTCTACGACGCATAGTTTAGGAGATACGGCCATTTTAAGTTTTCCATGTGAAATTTCGATTTTCGAGGATTTTTGATGGAGTCACGAATTAAGGCCCATTTCCCTCTACGACGAATAGTTTAGGAGATACAGCCATTTTAAGTTTTCCAAGTGAAATTTAGATTTTTCAAGGATTTTTGATGGAGTCACGAATTAAGGCCCATTTCCCTCTACGACGCATAGTTTAGGAGATACAGCCATTTTAAGTTTTCCAAGTGAAATTTCGATTTTTCAAGGATTTTAAATGGAGTCACGAATTAAGGCCCATTTCCCTCTACGACGCATAGTTTAGGAGATACAGCCATTTTAAGTTTTTGATGGAGTCACGAATTAAGGCCCATTTCCCTCTACGACGCATAGTTTAGGAGATACAGCCATTTTAAATTTTCCAAGTGAAATTTCGATTTTTCAAGGATTTTTGATGGAGTCACGAATTAAGGCCCATTTCCCCTACGACGCATAGTTTAGGAGATACAGCCATTTTAAGTTTTCCAAGTGAAATTTCGATTTTTCAAGGATTTTTGATGGAGTCACGAATTAAGACCCATTTCCCTCTACGACGCATAGTTTAGGAGATACAGCCATTTTAAGTTTTCCAAGTGAAATTTCGATTTTTCGAGGATTTTTGATGGAGTCACGAATTAAGGCCCATTTCCCTCTACGACGCATAGTTTAGGAGATACAGCCATTTTAAGTTTTCCAAGTGAAATTTCGATTTTTCGAGGATTTTTGATGGAGTCACGAATTAAGGCCCATTTCCCTCTACGACGCATAGTTTAGGAGATACAGCCATTTTAAGTTTTCCAAGTGAAATTTCGATTTTTCGAGGATTTTTGATGGAGTCACGAATTAAAGCCCATTTCCCTCTACGACGCATAGTTTAGGAGATACAGCCATTTTAAGTTTTCCAAGTAAAATTTCGATGGAGTCACGAATTAAGGCCCATTTCCCTCTACGACGCATAGTTTAGGAGATACAGCCATTTTAAGTTTTCCAAGTGAAATTTCGATTTTTCGAGGATTTTTGATGGAGTCACGAATTAAGGCCCATTTCCCTCTACGACGCATAGTTTAGGAGATACAGCCATTTTAAGTTTTCCAAGTGAAATTTCGATTTTTCAAGGATTTTTGATGGAGTCACGAATTAAGGCCCATTTCCCTCTACGACGCATAGTTTAGGAGATACAGCCATTTTAAGTTTTCCAAGTGAAATTTCGATTTTTCGAGGATTTTTGATGGAGTCACGAATTAAAGCCCATTTCCCTCTACGACGCATAAGCCCATTTCCCTCTACGATGCATAGTTTAGGAGATACAGCCATTTTAAGTTTTCCAAGTAAAATTTCGATGGAGTCACGAATTAAGGCCCATTTCCCTCTACGACGCATAGTTTAGGAGATACAGCCATTTTAAGTTTTCCAAGTGAAATTTCGATTTTTCGAGGATTTTTGATGGAGTCACGAATTAAGGCCCATTTCCCTCTACGACGCATAGTTTAGGAGATACAGCCATTTTAAGATTTCCAAGTGAAATTTCGATTTTTCAAGGATTTTTGATGGAGTCACGAATTAAGGCCAATTTCCCCCTACGACGCATAGTTTAGGAGATACAGCCATTTTAAGTTTTCCAAGTGAAATTTCGATTTTTCAAGGATTTTTGATGGAGTCACGAATTAAGACCCATTTCCCTCTACGACGCATAGTTTAGGAGATACAGCCATTTTAAGTTTTCCAAGTGAAATTTCGATTTTTCGAGGATTTTTGATGGAGTCACGAATTAAAGCCCATTTCCCTCTACGACGCATAGTTTAGGAGATACAGCCATTTTAAGTTTTCCAAGTAAAATTTCGATGGAGTCACGAATTAAGGCCCATTTCCCTCTACGACGCATAGTTTAGGAGATACAGCCATTTTAAGTTTTCCAAGTGAAATTTCGATTTTTCGAGGATTTTTGATGGTGTCACGAATTAAGCCCCATTTCCCTCTACGACGCATAAGCCCATTTCCCTCTACGATGCATAGTTTAGGAGATACAGCCATTTTAAGTTTTCCAAGTGAAATTGCGATTTTTCGAGGATTTTTGATGGAGTCACGAATTAAGGCCCATTTCCCTCTACGACGCATAGTTTAGGAGATACAGCCATTTTAAGTTTTCCAAGTGAAATTTCGATGGAGTCACGAATTAAGGCCCATTTCCCTCTACGACGCATAGTTTAGGAGATACAGCCATTTTAAGTTTTTCAAGTGAAATTTCGATTTTTCAAGGATTTTTGATGGAGTCACGAATTAAGGCCCATTTCCCTCTACGACGCATAAGCCCATTTCCCTCTACGATGCATAGTTTAGGAGATACAGCCATTTTAAGTTTTCCAAGTGAAATTGCGATTTTTCGAGGATTTTTGATGGAGTCACGAATTAAGGCCCATTTCCCTCTACGACGCATAGTTTAGGAGATACAGCCATTTTAAGTTTTTCAACGTGAAATTTCGATGGAGTCACGAATTAAGGCCCATTTCCCTCTACGACGCATAGTTTAGGAGATACAGCCATTTTAAGTTTTCCAAGTGAAATTTCGATTTTTCGAGGATTTTTGATGGAGTCACGAATTAAGGCCCATTTCCCTCTACGACGCATAAGCCCATTTCCCTCTACGATGCATAGTTTAGGAGATACAGCCATTTTAAGTTTTCCAAGTGAAATTTCGATTTTTCGAGGATTTTTGATGGAGTCACGAATTAAGGCCCATTTCCCTCTACGACGCATAGTTTAGGAGATACAGCCATTTTAAGTTTTCCAAGTGAAATTTCGATGGAGTCACGAATTAAGGCCCATTTCCCTCTACGACGCATAGTTTAGGAGATACAGCCATTTTAAGTTTTTCAAGTGAAATTTCGATTTTTCAAGGATTTTTGATGGAGTCACGAATTAAGGCCCATTTCCCTCTACGACGCATAGTTTAGGAGATACAGCCATTTTAAGTTTTCCAAGTGAAATTTCGATTTTTCAAGGATTTTTGATGGAGTCACGAATTAAGGCCCATTTCCCTCTACGACGCATAGTTTAGGAGATACAGCCATTTTAAGTTTTCCAAGTAAAATTTCGATGGAGTAACGAATTAAGGCCCATTTCCCTCTACGACGCATAGTTTAGGAGATACAGCCATTTTAAGTTTTCCAAGTGAAATTTCGATTTTTCGAGGATTTTTGATGGAGTCACGAATTAAGGCCCATTTCCCTCTACGACGCATAGTTTAGGAGATACAGCCATTTTAAGTTTTCCAAGTGAAATTTCGATTTTTCGAGGATTTTTGATGGAGTCACGAATTAAGGCCCATTTCCCTCTACGACGCATAGTTTAGGAGATACAGCCATTTTAAGTTTTCCAAGCGAAATTTCGGATTTTTGATGGAGTAACGAATTAAGGCCCATTTCCCTCTACGACGCATAGTTTAGGAGATACAGCCATTTTAAGTTTTCCAAGTGAAATTTCGATTTTTCGAGGATTTTTGATGGAGTCACGAATTAAGGCCCATTTCCCTCTACGACGCATAGTTTAGGAGATACAGCCATTTTAAGTTTTCCAAGTAAAATTTCGATGGAGTAACGAATTAAGGCCCATTTCCCTCTACGACGCATAGTTTAGGAGATACAGCCATTTTAAGTTTTCCAAGTGAAATTTCGATTTTTCGAGGATTTTTGATGGAGTCACGAATTAAGGCCCATTTCCCTCTACGACGCATAGTTTAGGAGATACAGCCATTTTAAGTTTTCCAAGTGAAATTTCGATTTTTCGAGGATATTTGATGGAGTCACGAATTAAGGCCCATTTCCCTCTACGACGCATAGTTTAGGAGATACAGCCATTTTAAGTTTTCCAAGAAAAATTTAGATTTTTCGAGGATTTTTGATGGAGTAACGAATTAAGGCCCATTTCCCTCTACGACGCATAGTTTAGGAGATACAGCCATTTTAAGTTTTCCAAGTGAAATTTCGATGGAGTCACGAATTAAGGCCCATTTCCCTCTACGACGCATAGTTTAGGAGATACAGCCATTTTAAGTTTTCCAAGTAAAATTTCGATTTTTCGAGGATTTTTGATGGAGTCACGAATTAAGGCCCATTTCCCTCTACGACGCATAGTTTAGGAGATACAGCCATTTTAAGTGTTCCAAGTGAAATTTCGATGGAGTCACGAATTAAGGCCCATTTCCCTCTACGACGCATAGTTTAGGAGATACAGCCATTTTAAGTTTTCCAAGTAAAATTTCGATGGAGTCACGAATTAAGGCCCATTTCCCTCTACGACGCATAGTTTAGGAGATACAGCCATTTTAAGTTTTCCAAGTGAAATTTCGATTTTTCGAGGATTTTTGATTGAGTCACGAATTAAGGCCCATTTCCCTCTACGACGCATAGTTTAGGAGATACAGCCATTTTAAGTTTTTCAAGTGAAATGTCGAAGGAGTCACGAATTAAGGCCCATTTCCCTCTACGACGCATAGTTTAGGAGATACAGCCATTTTAAGTTTTCCAAGTGAAATTTCGATGGAGTCACGAATTAAGGCCCATTTCCCTCTACGACGCATAGGAGATACAGCCATTTTAAGTTTTCCAAGTGAAATTTCGATTTTTCGAGGACTTTTGATGGAGTCACGAATTAAGGCCCATTTCCCTCTACGACGCATAGTTTAGGAGATACAGCCATTTTAAGTTTTCCAAGTGAAATTTCGATTTTTCGAGGATTTTTGATGGAGTCACGAATTAAGGCCCATTTCCCTCTACGACGCATAGTTTAGGAGATACAGCCATTTTAAGTTTTCCAAGTAAAATTTCGATGGAGTAACGAATTAAGGCCCATTTCCCTCTACGACGCATAGTTTAGGAGATACAGCCATTTTAAGTTTTCCAAGTGAAATTTCGATTTTTCAAGGATTTTTGATGGATTCACGAATTAAGGCCCATTTCCCTCTACGACGCATAGTTTAGGAGATACAGCCATTTTAAATTTTCCATGTGAAATTTCGATTTTCCAAGGATTTTTGATGTCACGAAATAAGGCCCATTTCCCTCTACGACGCATAGTTTAGGAGATACAGCCATTTTAAGTTTTCCCAGTGAAATTTCGATTTTTCAAGGATTTTTGATAGAGTCACAAATTAAGGCCCATTTCCCTCTACGACGCATAGTTTAGGAGATACAGCCATTTTAAGTTTTCCAAGTAAAATTTCGATTTTCAAGGATTTATGGTGGAGTCACGAATTAAGGCGCATTTCCCTCTACGACGCATAGTTTAGGAGATACAGCCATTTTAAGTGAAATTTCAATTTTTCAAGGATTTTTGATGGAGTCACGAATTAAGGCCCATTTCCCTCTACGACGCATAGTTTAGGAGATGCAGCCATTTTAAGTTTTCCAAGTGAAATTTCGATTTTTCAAGGATTTTTGATGGAGTCAAGAATTAAGGCCCATTTCCCTCTACAACGCATAGTTTAGGAGATACAGCCATTTTAAGTTTTCCAAGTGAAATTTCGATTTGAGGATTTTTGATGGAGCCACGAATTAAGGCCCATTTCCCTCTACGACGCATAGTTTAGGAGATACAGCCATTTTAAGTTTTCTATTGGAAATTTTGATTTTTCAAGGATTTTTGATGGAGTCACGAATTAAGGCCCATTTCCCTCTACGACGCATAGTTTAGGAGATACAGCCATTTTAAGTTTTCAAAGTGAAATTTCGATTTTTCAAGGATTTTTGATGGAGTTACGAATTAAGGCCCATTTCCCTCTACGACACATAGTTTAGGAGATACAGCCATTTTAAGTTTTCCATGTGAAATTTCGATTTTTCAAGGATTTTTGATGGAGTCTCGAATTAAGGCCCATTTCCCTCTACGACGCATAGTTTAGGAGATACAGCCATTTTAAGTTTTCCAAGTGAAATTTCGATTTTTCAAGGATTTTTGATGGAGTCACGAATTAAGGCCCATTTCCCTCTACGACGCATAGTTTAGGAGATACAGCCATTTTAAGTTTTCCAAGTGAAATTTCGATTTTTCGAGGATATTTGATGGAGTCACGAATTAAGGCCCATTTCCCTCTACGACGCATAGTTTAGGAGATACAGCCATTTTAAGTTTTCCAAGAAAAATTTAGATTTTTCGAGGATTTTTGATGGAGTAACGAATTAAGGCCCATTTCCCTCTACGACGCATAGTTTAGGAGATACAGCCATTTTAAGTTTTCCAAGTGAAATTTCGATGGAGTCACGAATTAAGGCCCATTTCCCTCTACGACGCATAGTTTAGGAGATACAGCCATTTTAAGTTTTCCAAGTAAAATTTCGATTTTTCGAGGATTTTTGATGGAGTCACGAATTAAGGCCCATTTCCCTCTACGACGCATAGTTTAGGAGATACAGCCATTTTAAGTGTTCCAAGTGAAATTTCGATGGAGTCACGAATTAAGGCCCATTTCCCTCTACGACGCATAGTTTAGGAGATACAGCCATTTTAAGTTTTCCAAGTAAAATTTCGATGGAGTCACGAATTAAGGCCCATTTCCCTCTACGACGCATAGTTTAGGAGATACAGCCATTTTAAGTTTTCCAAGTGAAATTTCGATTTTTCGAGGATTTTTGATTGAGTCACGAATTAAGGCCCATTTCCCTCTACGACGCATAGTTTAGGAGATACAGCCATTTTAAGTTTTTCAAGTGAAATGTCGAAGGAGTCACGAATTAAGGCCCATTTCCCTCTACGACGCATAGTTTAGGAGATACAGCCATTTTAAGTTTTCCAAGTGAAATTTCGATGGAGTCACGAATTAAGGCCCATTTCCCTCTACGACGCATAGGAGATACAGCCATTTTAAGTTTTCCAAGTGAAATTTCGATTTTTCGAGGACTTTTGATGGAGTCACGAATTAAGGCCCATTTCCCTCTACGACGCATAGTTTAGGAGATACAGCCATTTTAAGTTTTCCAAGTGAAATTTCGATTTTTCGAGGATTTTTGATGGAGTCACGAATTAAGGCCCATTTCCCTCTACGACGCATAGTTTAGGAGATACAGTCATTTTAAGTTTTCCAAGTAAAATTTCGATGGAGTAACGAATTAAGGCCCATTTCCCTCTACGACGCATAGTTTAGGAGATACAGCCATTTTAAGTTTTCCAAGTGAAATTTCGATTTTTCAAGGATTTTTGATGGATTCACGAATTAAGGCCCATTTCCCTCTACGACGCATAGTTTAGGAGATACAGCCATTTTAAATTTTCCATGTGAAATTTCGATTTTCCAAGGATTTTTGATGTCACGAAATAAGGCCCATTTCCCTCTACGACGCATAGTTTAGGAGATACAGCCATTTTAAGTTTTCCCAGTGAAATTTCGATTTTTCAAGGATTTTTGATAGAGTCACAAATTAAGGCCCATTTCCCTCTACGACGCATAGTTTAGGAGATACAGCCATTTTAAGTTTTCCAAGTAAAATTTCGATTTTCAAGGATTTATGGTGGAGTCACGAATTAAGGCGCATTTCCCTCTACGACGCATAGTTTAGGAGATACAGCCATTTTAAGTGAAATTTCAATTTTTCAAGGATTTTTGATGGAGTCACGAATTAAGGCCCATTTCCCTCTACGACGCATAGTTTAGGAGATGCAGCCATTTTAAGTTTTCCAAGTGAAATTTCGATTTTTCAAGGATTTTTGATGGAGTCACGAATTAAGGCCCATTTCCCTCTACAACGCATAGTTTAGGAGATACAGCCATTTTAAGTTTTCCAAGTGAAATTTCGATTTGAGGATTTTTGATGGAGCCACGAATTAAGGCCCATTTCCCTCTACGACGCATAGTTTAGGAGATACAGCCATTTTAAGTTTTCTATTGGAAATTTTGATTTTTCAAGGATTTTTGATGGAGTCACGAATTAAGGCCCATTTCCCTCTACGACGCATAGTTTAGGAGATACAGCCATTTTAAGTTTTCAAAGTGAAATTTCGATTTTTCAAGGATTTTTGATGGAGTTACGAATTAAGGCCCATTTCCCTCTACGACACATAGTTTAGGAGATACAGCCATTTTAAGTTTTCCATGTGAAATTTCGATTTTTCAAGGATTTTTGATGGAGTCTCGAATTAAGGCCCATTTCCCTCTACGACGCATAGTTTAGGAGATACAGCCATTTTAAGTTTTCCAAGTGAAATTTCGATTTTTCAAGGATTTTTGATGGAGTCACGAATTAAGGCCCATTTCCCTCTACGACGCATAGTTTAGGAGATACAGCCATTTTAAGTTTTCCAAGTGAAATTTCGATTTTTCAAGGATTTTTGATGGAGTCACGAATTAAGCCCCATTTCCCTCTACGACGCATAGTTTAGGAGATACAGCCATTTTAAGTTTTCCAAGTGAAATTTGGATTTTTCAAGGATTTTTGACGGAGTCACGAATTAAGGCCCATTTCCCTTTACGACGCATAGTTTAGGAAATACAGCCATTTTAAATTTTCAAAGTGAAATTTCGATTTTTCAAGAATTTTTGATGGAGTCACGAATTAAGGCCCATTTCCCTCTACGACGCATAGTTTAGGAGATACAGCCATTTTAAGTTTTCCGAGTGAAATTTCGATTTTTCAAGGATTTTTGATGGAGTCACGAATTAAGGCCCATTTCCCTCTACGACGCATAGTTTAGGAGATACAGCCATTTTAAGTTTTCCAAGTGAAATTTCGATTTTTCAAGGATTTTTGATGGAGTCACGTGAAATTTCGATTTTTCAAGGATTTTTGATGGAGTCACGAATTAAGGTCCATTTCCCTCTACGACGCATAGTTTATATTTCATATTTTCCTTGTTCATATTTTCCTTGTTTGCTGTAGTTTACTTCCTTTAATGCCAAAAACCAACTCAAACTCAAATTACAAGTATATTATGCATCAATAAACACCTTTTTCCAAATACATTAGCTTTCATTTCAAAAATCATAAAAAATGTGAAATTCCCCCTCTAATTGTTGGAGTAATTGTTTTCTGAACAACTTTTGCTTTCTACCATGCCGAAATACACTGGACACACATTTTTCCAACACAAAACTCATAAAAATGCCGCATAGTAACAAAAAAGGAAATGAAAATTACCTGTCAGTAAAAATGTTATTAAATAATTATAACAAAACCGGGGGAAAAAACACATGGAGATTGCTAACAAATACAAAACATACATAGCCATAGATAAATCCAGTCTCTAAATATGTTTAACGCCCTCTTCCTCCTCCTGTTGTTGGCTAAAATTCCTTAACAAAGGCATTTTAGCCGGTTGTATTTCAAGTAAAACAATCTAAATCAGATACACGGATACATTTGGTTACTAATCTTGGCTACAGCTAGCTTGATGCAATGATTGCCCGAGCAACTGAAGTGGTGGGGAGGGGGGGCATGAGAGTAACTTTGTTGCTCACTTTGGAAAGTAGTGGTGGCGGCCATAATCACGTATGTGTTAATTGATATTTTAAGTCAACTCAATAAGTAATAAATGTGTTAACACTTCAATTTCTTGTGTAGCACACGTACAGTGTACTCGGCCTCATAGGCACGGTGAGGCGAGCAAACAGCCAATCTATGTGCGAGCACTGAGTGCACCATAGGACATATCGCAAAATGTACTAACCAACCAATCTGTATGTGAGCACTGAGTGCACCATAGGACATATGGCAATATGTGTTAAGGGTACCATAGGACATATGGCCAAATATACCATGGAGCAAGGTATATATTGGGTTGCCCAAAAAGTAATTGCGGATTTTTTAAAAGAAAGTAAATGCATTTTTAATAAAACTTAGAATGAACTTTAATCAAATATACTTTTTTCACACCTTTTTTCTAAAGCAAGCTAAAAGTAACAGCTGATAACTGACAGAAGAAAGAATGCAATTACAGAGTCACAAGCTGTGAAAAAATTTGTCAACGCCGACTATATGAAAAATCCGCAATTACTTTTTGGGCAACCCAATACAACCACATTTTCCTAGCAATTAAGCGAAAATTTAATGAATTTTTGACTTAAACTACATTTGAATACTCATCCCAATGGATTTTCTGCAAACTTAAACCCATAGGGTATACTAACTTTGTAATTCCTTTTCCCATACCATAAAATATTTGCCCCATAAATGTTTGTCTAGTGAAACTATACATCCCAATGTACATCCTTTCATGTGACCATTAAACACAATACCATCATACAAAATACGTGCAGACATATGGCTAGCTACTTAGATGGCTTCGATGACGTTTATTTAACAAAGTGCCGGTGCTGCAAGTAATATATGCCTACATACCACTTATTTGTTGCGTACATACAAGTACTAGCTGGTAAGTACAGGCATGTGGGCTTTTAAGCGTCAAGGCCCATATGTGTCCACACAACACAACACTGTATGCAATAACATTCAGTTAATATGATCATCAAGCTGTAAGCGAGTTTATAATGTAATGTCGACTGAGCCTGGCTTGGGCTAGTTACCCGGAGCAGCCGTTTAAAAGCTGGACTATGTACATGTGGATGTGGCTGAAGCTGTGGTTATGACTATGAGGCAGGCAGAACTACTTATACAAAATGCCAGACATATCATAATTTTGTTTTGCTTCATCTATTTTAGGCTAAGTTATGGGCATATGTCAGAGCTCTTTAAGCGCTGACAACAAATAGGGTTGCCCAAAAAGTAATTGCGGATTTTTCATATAGTCGGCGTTGACAAATTTTTTCACAGCTTGTGACTCTGTAATTGGATTCTTTCTTCTGTCAAAAAAGTTTAAAAAAAGTATATTTGATTAAAGTTCATTCTAAGTTTTATTAAAAATGCATTTACTTTCTTTTAAAAAATCCGCAATTACTTTTTGGGCAACCCAATACATTACAAACCAGTAAAAAGGCATTAAGTTCGGCCGGGCCGAACTTTGGATACCCACCACCTCAGCTTTACATATGTAAATCCCATTTCGTCACAAACCGTGGAAAATTGATAACGTAAGCTCCCAAATTTGGCACTGAGTGGTCTAATATATCGAAGGCGGCTTTGTAGTCAACAAAGTGATGGTAGGTGTTGACTTGTGTTTTTTGGGTCTTTTCCAGGATGTGGCGCCTTCGATAATCTTTTACGTTCAAAGGTATTGGGTTGCCCAAAAAGTAATTGCGGATTTTTCCTATAGTCGGCGTTGACAAATTTTTTCACAGCTTGTGACTCTGTAATTGCATTCTTTCTTCTGTCAGTTATTAGCTGTTACTTTTAGCTTGCTTTAGAAAAAAAGTGTAAAAAAAGTATATTTGATTAAAGTTCATTCTAAGTTTTATTAAAAAATCCATTTACTTTCTTTTAAAAAATCCGCAATTACTTTTTGGGCAACCCAATATTTCAAGCCATATCTGAGTTTGGTATCCCTCTGCAAGTGTCAGCTGATTCGCGTTCCTTAGTAACAATAGGAAAGAATCTCTCCGAACCATTTAATACCAAACGAGTTTTCAGACAAGGAGACAGCCTATCATGTGAACTCTTTAATATACTGCTGGAGAAGATTATACGAGAAGCAGATGTGAAAAGATGCAAATTTTGCCCATGAACATTCCATTAAGAAACAGGGGCAAACTTCTCACACAACAATGATTGCAGTCCGATTCAAGTTTAAGCTCAATGATAAGGGGCCTCCTTTTTATAGCCGAGTCCGAACGGCGTGCCCCAGTGCGACACCCCTTTTGGAGAGAAGTTTTACATGGCATAGTACCTCACAAATGTTGCCAGCATTAGGAGGGGAAAACCACCGCTGAACATTTTTTCGAATGGTCTCGCCAGGATTCGAACCCAAGCGTACAGCGTCATAGGCAGACATGCTAACCTCTTCGCTACGGTGGCCTCCGATGTGAATAGATATGGCACACTAATCACAAGAGAACACATGCTACTCGCCTATGCCGATGACTTCGATATCATAGGTCGGTCAGCGGAAGTAGTAACTGCAGCCTTTCAAAGAATCGAAAGAGAGTCACTCGTGAAAATGGGTCTGGCAGTAAAAGGAGATAAGATGAAATGGATGGTTTCAACTCCCAAAAAGCCTTGCACAACCGAGCGGATGAGGAAAATGGAGAAAGTTGGGAACCACAACTTTGAGACAGTCAGTAAGTTTATCTACCTCGGCACCGCCATAACCGAAACGAATGACAGCAGTTTTGAGATTAAGCGAAGCATAATACTGGCAAACAGATGCTACTTTGAACTAAGTTTAGAAACAAGGCCACCTCTCAACAGACGAAGATTACACTATACAAGACACTGATACTACCCGTGTTGTTATATGGTTCTGAAGCATGGATACTTGTTAAAGCAGATGAGGTAGTACTTGGAGTATTTGAGAGAAAGATTCTTCGTAAAATCTAGGCGACGTATTAACCACGAGCTGTATGACGACGATAGCATAGTTACACGCATCAAAATACAACGGCTGCGTTGGCTAGGTCATGTTGTCAGAATGGATGAAGAAGCTCCAGCAAAGAAGTCTTTTGAAGGGTACTTGTGAAAGCAGATGAGGCAGTGTTTGGCGTATTTGAGAGAAAGATTCTTCGTAAAATCTAGGCGACGTATGAATCAGGAGCTGTATGACGACGATAGCATAGTTATACGCATCAAAATACAACGGCTGCGTTGGCTAGGCCATGTTGTCAGAATGGATGAAGAAGCTCCAGCAAAGAAGTCTTTTGAAGGCAAAGTTTGGTACACGCAAACCGGGAAGACCAAAAGCCCGATGGAAAGATCAAGTTGTGGGAGACACCTCGCAACTTGGTGTCAGAGATTTTAGAATGAGCCCAGAAGATCGAGGCTCTTGGAACGCTATTCCACGTTCGGCTAGTGGAATAAATATTCTGTTATAGCCAATTAAAGTAAAGTAAGTACGTAAGTGGTCTAATATATATGTCACTAATCAATTTTGTAGAACAAAATATTGGTCTTTTTGGCAGATATATCCAATTATAAACCGATCTGAACCATATTACGGTCGGGTATCAAGAGCCTAAAAATAACCCACTGTTTCAAAATTTAGCGAAATGGGTTAAAAAATAAAGCTTCTATGGCCTTCAGACCCTTTATCGGGAGATCGGTCTATATGACAGCTATATCTAATTGTTGTCCGATCTGAACCATATGTACTTCAGATGTCGGAAGGCTGCAAATTTCATGAAAATCGGGTAATAAATACAACTTTTATGGCCTTCAGACCCTTTATCGGGAGATCGGTCTATATGGCAGCTATATCTCAATGTAGTCCGATCTGAATTATATTTAGGTCAGATGTCGGGAGGCTTAATATAACCCACCGTTTTAAATAGCGAAATCGGTTAATAAATGAAGCTTTTATGTGCTTCAGACCCTTTATCGGCAGATCGGTCTATATGGCAGCTATATCTCAATATAGTCCGATCTGAACCATATTTGGGTCAGTTATCGGGAAGCTGAAATTTGAAATAGTGAGTATTTCAAATTTCAGCAAAATCGGATGAAAAATAAAGTTTTTATGGGAATTAAACCCTTTCTCGGAAAATCGGTCTTTGTAGCAGCTATATCCAAATATGGGTCGATTTGGTCCGTTCAAGAACTTCACCAGCGTGCATCAAAAAGACGTATCTGTACCAAATTTCAGCGTAATATCTTAATTTTTTAAGGCCCTAGAGTGATTAAAGCAGACGGACGGACAGATGGACAGACACACGGACATCATTAAGTCGTGTGTCTGTTACGACGATCCGAAATATATATATATATATATACTTTCTATATATATATACTTTCTAGGGTCGGAAATTGATATTTCGATGTGTTGCAAACGGAATGACTAAATGAATATACCCCCTATCCTACGGTGGTGGGCATAAAAATCTAACAACAAATCCATACATCATTTAAAGGCTATACGCATTTCAGGCTTTGCATTTATAAGTCTATTTATCACCGCCTGCTACCATCATATGACCCCTTGCAATTGTGAGTGGGGGGGAGGGGGGAGGAGGGTATGTAGAAATCTCCGCTATTTAGTGATAATTTGTTAGCTGACAAAACCAGTTAACATCTGCTTTAAGGCAGTCACAATCATATTGGAATTATGTTGCTAAGTAGATCCACCTTCTTGCGCATAGACCATCGTACAGTGTTGCCAGTAAGAAAAAAAAACGGTGCCTTTTTTATAACCTCCACCATAGGATGGGGGGAATACTAATTTTGTCATTATGTTTGTAACTGCTCGAAATATTCGTCTTATACCCCATCTTATATATAAAATTCGATTTGTGTTTGTTTGTTTGTGTTTTCCTTATAGACTCAGAAACGTCTGAACCGATTTTCTTGAAATTTCACAGATGGTGCATATTGACCACGTGGTGAAAATGGGGTACTACATTTTTTGATATCTGAAGGGGAAGTGGACCCTCCCCCTTACCCTAATTTTCAGAAACACCAGATTTCGGAGATGGGTGGTGCGATTTAAGCGAAATTTTGTGTGCTCTAGTAGTACCCTAGTACCCTAAAAATAAAAATTTGGTATCCAAATTTCGGATGGGGTACCTAGGGGGACCGCCCCACCCTAAAACCAGCCAAACATATATTTAAACCAATCACGACAATATGGGACTCAAATGAAAGGTATTTGAATAAGAAAACGTTTCTTATATCCAATTGTCGGACCAAGTGTTAGGGGGACAACCCCAAACCCCCAAAACACCCCTAAATCGGACATATTTACCGACCATAGCAATATGGGACTCAAATGGAAGGTATTTGCGAGTAGAATACGAATCTAATATCCAAATGTGGGACAACGTCTCTGGGGGTCCACCCCTTACCCTAAACACCCCCCAAACAGGACTTATTTGGTGACCATGGGAATATGGGGCTTAAATAAAAGGTATTTGAGTGTAGAATTCGAATCTGATATCCAAATATGAGTCCACGTGTTTGGGGGACCGCCTCTCCCCAAAAACATCCCCCAAAGGGGACAAATTTACCACCATAGCAATAGGGGGCTCAAATGCAAGGTCTTTAGGAGTAAAGCACGAATCTGATATCAATATTCGGGAAAGAAAAGAAAGAAAAAACGTACCTGATATCCAATTGTCGGTCCAAGTGTTAGGGGCACCACCCTAAACCCCAAAACACCCCTAAATCGGACTTATTTACCGACCATGGCAAAATGGGACTCAAATGGAAGATATTTGCGAGTAGAATAGGAATCTAATATCCAAATGTGGGACAACGTTTCTGGGGGTCCACCCCTTCCCCAAAACCCTCCCCAAACAGGACTTATTTGCTGACCATGGGAATATGGGGCTTAAATAAAAGGTATTTAAGTGTAGAATTCGAATCTGATATCCAAATGTGGAACCAAGTGTTTGGGGGCCACCTCTCCCCAAAAAAAATCCCCCAAAGGGGACAAATTTACCACCATAGCAAAAGGGGGCTCAAATTAAAGGTCTTTGGGAGTAAAGCACGAATCTGATATCAATATTCGGCAAAATTGGTCTATGTCTTGTTACGACATCCAACAACTGTGTCGATTATGGTCTAAATCAGTCCATAAACTGATATAGCTTCCATATAAACCGATCTCCCGATTAGATTTCGTGAGCTTCTAGAGGGCGCAATTCCTATCCGATATGGCTGAAACTTTTCATCACTTGTTTCGCTATGATTTCCCACAACTGTGCAACAGTATGGGAGTATCTATGCGTCCTAGAAAAAAGTTACAAAAGATTCGGCTATGCAGAGATTATTTGAACCAAACCAACTGGCAACGTTATCAAAAATCTTTAACATTAAAATTGTTATAAGGCAATTATCACCAATATGTAAAAAAAAAAAGAAAAATGATTTGAAAGCAAGATCATAAGCTCTAACCAGTGGCGGCTGGTAATAAGGCGGACATCATATTTCATGGAATTTCGTGAACAAAACTATTCAGTCAGTTATGATAACATATGGCCAGGAAAACAAACAAAAAGACAGGCTTCAACTTAAATACCAAACAAATTGAAATCAATACCCTCCATATCGACAAAAGGCAAAATTACACGATTCCGATTTTATGTTCATCAGCAGTTATAAAATCACATTAAAAACATAAATTCCATAATTTTTTTTTTTTTTTTTCTTTTTCTTGTAAAGACACAAAGTCTTGGTAAGTGTGTATGGGCAAAAAAGGTTTTTGATTACTTTTTGAATGGTTGTTGAAAATACAATTACTACTGTGTGTGAGCAGCCGTGTGCTAAGGTGATGGTGTCCCAAAGATGTTTGGCTTAAAGCCATGACAAGTATAATTCATGGTTGCAATGAAGACTAAAGTGGTCTGAGGGGAAAATATTAAGAAAATGGGTGGTATGTTGATAAAAGTTGCTTGTCGGTTAAATGTAAAATTGTTGGACAGTTGAGAGTTGGAGCTATACCAAGTTATGGTCCAATTCGGACCATAATTAATTTCAATGTTGCAGACCAAAGTAGAAGTAATTGCGTATAATTTCAGCCTATTCGGATAAGAATTGCGTCCTATAGGGGCTCAAGAAGTAAAATCGGAAGATCAGTTTATATGGAACTGTATCAGACTCATTCAGACCATATTTGACACTAACGTTGGAGGTCACAGGAGAGGCCAAATAGGGTAAGAATTGCACCCTCTTGAGGCTTAAGAAGTATTGGGTTGCCCAAAAAGTAATTGCGAATTTTTCATATAGTCAGCGTTGACAAATTTTTTCACAGCTTGTGACTCTGTAATGGCATTCTTTCTTCTGTCAGCTATCAGCTGTTACTTTTAGCTTGCTTTAGAAAAAAGTGTAAAAAAAGTATATTTGATTAAAGTTCATTCTAAGTTTTATTAAAAATGCATTTACTTTCTTTTAAAAAATCCGTAATTACTTCTTGGGCAACCCAATATAATCAGCAGATTGGTTTATATGGGAGCTATATAAGGTTATGGACCGATTTAAACCATACGTGGCACATTTGTTGGAAGTCATAACAAAACACCTTATGCAAAATTTCAATCAAATCGGATAAGAATTGCATCCTCTAATGGCTAAAGAAGTCAAGACACGAGATCGGTTTATATGGGAGCTTATGGTTATGGATCGGTTAGAACCATGGATCGGTTAGAACCATACTAACAACAATTTCCGGAAGCCGTAACGAAACACTTTATGCTAAATTTGAGCCAAATCAGATAAGAATTGCCAAATCAGATAAGGCTCAAGAAGTCAAGATCCCAGATCGGTTTATATAGCAGCTATATAAGGTTACAAACTGATTTGAACCACACTAGGTACAGTTATTGAAAGTCATAATAACAACACCTCACGCAAAACTTCAGCTAAATCGGCTAAGAACTGCGCCCTCTAGTGGCTCAAGAAGTCAAGATCCGAGATCGTTTTATATGGCGGCTATATCCGGTTACAGATCGATTTAAACCATACTTGGCACACTTGTTGGAAGTCATAAAAAATTTCAGCCAAATCGGTGAAAAAGTGCGCCCTCTAGTGGCTTAAGAAGACAATATCCCAGATCGGTATATATGGCGGCTATATCAGGTCATAACCCAATTTAAACCATACTTGGCATAGTAGTTGGAAGTAATAACGAAACAATTCATGCAAAATTTCAGCCAACACGAATAAGAAGTGCGCCCTCTAGTGGCTCAAGAAGTCAAGATACGAAATCGGTTTATATGGGAGCTATATCAGGTTATAGACCGATTTCAACCATACCATATCTTGATATCGCTCTAATAGCAGAGCAAATCTTTTCTTATATCCTTTTTTTGCCTAAGAAGAGATGCCGGGAAAAGAACTCGACAAATGCGATCTATGGTGGAGGGTATATAAGATTCGGCCCGGCCGAACTTAGCACGCTTTTACTTGTTTCTGATGGTCTCGCCAGGATTCGAACCCAGGTGTTCAGCGTCATGGGCGGACATGCTAACCTCTGCGCTACGGTGGCCTCCAAGTTTGAGGACCTGTTTCCCAATATAGCGAATCTCCCCGGTCATACAGGATTTTTCTTGGGCAGATGTCCTTTTTCGAAGAGGACAACTATCATCAAAAGACCCCACGGTCGTAGTTCTGTTGACATTGTCTTCAATGTCTTCTGTGCTTGGACAATCTAAAGGCAAGGCTTTTTCTGATTAGTCTTTAGAATTTTTTTCAGTTGGTTTTTTAACTTAGCACAGAAGCTTATCGGATTCGGTGGTAGCGGTGCCATTCTAATCCTAATGTAGCGATGGTCAAAGAATGAGTGATCCATGGAGACCCTCCAATCCGGAATCTCATCGATTAGTTAGTGGTTAGATTTTCCGATGATATTGCCGCACCTAATTTCTTGCGTAGGTACATGGAAATATGCAATAGTGTGTGTGTATTCGCCCACCATTGACTTATAATCACCACCATAAGTTGGTGATTTTATTTTATGCATCAAAATATCCATTTTCGACGGTTAAGCCATGTCCATTAGTCTATCTGCCCCATATGAAAAAGTTTTGTCATTTTGCATTTTCCCCAAATCCATCTAAAACTTCACTGATTACACTCCGCTGAAAAAGTTTTGCCACTTTGCATTTTCTCCAAATCCATCTAAAACTCCACCGATTACACCACCACTTACCAAAACGTTTCCTTATAAGCCCTTCCAAGGCATATACAGTCAGTCACCTCCTTCAAGCTCAACGCTTGCTTATCTGACTACTTTCCGGTATGGAATGAAAACAGCGATTTTTTTGCGATGCAGTTAAAAAGTGTTGTCTTTTCGTTGATAACGAGCTGAAATATTTATTACCGCTAAAGTTACACAAAATTCCCAGAAATTGAAACAAACGAAAAATTGGTAGCAAAGGCCCAAATGGATGAATGTAGCAGACAATGCGTTAAGGGGTAACGTTTACAACACTCGACAAAATAAACAAAAGTTAGCCATAGCTTTGGCTGTAACGAATTTCAACAAAGTTTCAAGCATTGTAGCATTAAGACTTAATGCTTCAATGTTCTTGGCTTCCTTTGATTGCGTTTCTGTTTGATTGGCTTTTTGGTTCGTCAGAATTGCATTACCTATAATCACAACAATTGAAATGTAATTGAATTTGTCTTGTCAACTGGGTGGCTTCAAATGATTGAAAACTTCTTTTTGACCTTTAATTTTGTTTTTTTTTTTTTGATTCTTTGAAAATGAAAATTGTTGTCGGTTTCATTTTTATACTTTTAATAGTTTCGTTACCAATCACAACTCAATTGATAACAACTTTGAACACGTGCAGAACTTTTTAGTAGGAACAAAGTTCATATTAAAGGTCAGTATATAGAAGTAATGATGTGTAACTTATTGGTTGCCCAAAAAGAAATTGCGGATTTTTTAAAAGAAAGTAAATGCATTTTTAATAAAACTTAGAATGAACTTTAATCAAATATACTTTTTTACACTTTTTTTCTAAAGCAAGCTAAAAGCAACAGCTGATAACTGACAGAAGAAAGAATGCAATTACAGAGTCACAAGCTGTGAAAAAAATTGTCTACACCGACTATATGAAAAATCCGCAATTACTTTTTGGGCAACTTAATAAGCAAAAACGTAGTAAGTTTGATCGGGCCGAGTCTTTGGAACCCACCAGCATGGATTCTGATGAAAATGTACACAAATGAAAGTCGGCACTTTACTTTCCAAATTTTTGCCAAATCAGCAAAGTTTGAAGATAGGGACATTGAGAGACTTATCGTCTGATTGGTTACTTTCCATTGATGTTGGAAGTCATAACCAAACACCAAGTGCAATATTTCAGCCATATTGGACAGCAATAACGACTTCCAAGAGCTCAAGATGGGAGGCCACCGTAGCGCAGAGGTTAGCCGCCTATGACGCTGTACGCCTGGGTTCGAATCCTGGCGAGACCATCAGAAAATTTTTCAGCGGCGGTTTCCCCCTCCTAATGCCGGCAACATTTATGGTACTATGCCATGTAAAACTTCTCTCCAAAGAGGTGTCGCACTGCGGCATGCCGTTCGGACTCGGCGAAAAGGAGGCCCCGTATCATTGAGCTTAAACTTGAATCGGACTGCACTCATTGATGTGTGAGAAGTTTGCCCCTGTTCCTTAGGGGAATGTTCATGGGCAAAATTTGCAAGAGCTCCAGATGTCAAATCATATGATCGTTTTATATGGGAGCTATATCAGGTTTCATATGAGTCAAATCGGTTTTTGAATCATACTAAGCACGGTTCTTAGAAGTCGCAATAGACCACTACTTGCAAAATTTCAGCCAAATCGGATAACAACTGCGGCTTAGATGCCCATTCGGGAGAATAATTTACATAGGAGCTATATCAGATTGTCCCAACAAAACTTTCCGTGCAAAATTTCAGCCAAATCGAATAAAAATTGAGCTCTCTAGGGGTTCAAGAAATCAAATCGAACGTCCTCTTTATATGGGAAATGGGGGAAAAAAATATACTCCTGTCGGAAGCTTGTTGGGGAGTAGTGGGGTTGAAGACCCAGGCTTAAGCATTGCTTGTTCTCGAAGGTGGTGCAGCCAGTCTTGGACTTAGGCTGCCACGATTGGTAACCGGTGGTGGATTTTAGGTGCAATGTTCGTAAAAATTGTACTCCCGTCGGAAGCTCGTGACGAGTATGTGGGGTTTAAGGCCCAGGCTTATGCATTGGTTGTTCTCATTGTTGGCTAGTCTTGGCGAATGCCACATTTGGTGGCCGCTCACGGATTTTACGTCCCATGTGCGTAACCTTAACAGGGTGAAGAGTGTCCCTTTGAGATTTATTGCTGAAGCTGTCTAAATTACTGTGACTGGGTCATTAGAGTTAGTGATAGGGACTAAGCCTATGGAGTTATTGGGTTGCCCAAAAAGTAATTGCGGATTTTTCATATAGTCGGCGTTGACAAATTTTTTCACAGCTTGTGACTCTGTAATTGCATTCTTTCTTCTGTCAGTTATCAGCTGTTACTTTTAGCTTGCTTTAGAAAAAAAGTGTAAACAAAGTATATTTGATTAAAGTTCATTTAAAGTTTCATAAAAAATGCATTTACTTTCTTTTAAAAAATCCGCAATTACTTTTTGGGCAACCCAATATTTCTAAGGGAGACAGCGGAGAGAACTCCTATCAGATTGTAGCAGCTTGGATTGATTCGTAGATCACCGGCGAGACACACACGTATATTGGGTAGTTCCATGGCGGTCTCTCAGACGGACTTCCAGATAGGAATAGACGTGGTGGATAAGGGACTGAAAGTAATATTACCTACCCTGGCGAAGTCGTTTTGCCACTCCGCCAGGCGCGTTAGATTTTCAGACATTAAAGTTTTTACAGATGGATCGAAGATGGAGGATAGAACTGGGTGTGGTATCTATTTGGTTGCCCAAAAAGTAATGGCGGATTTTTTTAAAGAAAGTACAATTTCAATAAAACTTAGAATGAACTTTAATCAAATATACTTTTTTACACTTTTTTTCTAAAGCTAAACTAAAAGTAACAGATGATAACTGACAGAAGAAATATGCAGTTACAGAGTAACAAGCTGTGAAAAAATTTGTCAACGCCGACTATATGAAAAATCCGCAATTACTTTTTGGGCAACCAATATTACAGTGTACATGATATCAACGTCTACTTACGGATGAGAGATATTTGCGGAATTTTTCAGGCAGAGGTGTATGCGATGGCTACAGCAGCAGAGCTTATGTTCTCAATAGACATCGACCGATCGGAAATTCATATTTTCAGCGACAGTCAGGCAACGTTGAAGGCCTTAAATATAATGTGTGTGAATCCAATGGCCGCTGTCGGGAGTTACTGATGGGTCTACAGAAATACCATACCTTGACCTTATGCTGGGTGCTGGGGCACAAGGATATAAAAGAAAACAAATAAAAGCGTGCTAAATTCGGCCGGGCCGAATCTTGGGAAATCGGACAAAAATTGAGGCTTGTAAGAGCTCAAGAAGTCAAATCGGCAGATCGGTTTATTTGGGAGCTATATTAGATTATGGGCCAATTTGGACCGCACTTGACACAGTTGTTGGAAGTCATAATAAAACACTATACGCAAAATTTCAGCCAAATCGGACGAAAATTGTGGCTTCCAGGGGCTCAAGGAATCAAATCGGGAGATCTGTTTATATGGAAGCTATATCAGGTTATAGACCGATTTGAACCGTACTTAATATAGTTGTTGGAAATCATAACAGAACACTATGTGCAAAATTTCAGCCAAATCGGACAAAAATGTGCCTTCCAGGGGCTCAAGAAGTCAAATCGAGAGATCGGTTTATATGGAAGCCACATCTGAATCTGAAACGGTACGGCCCATTTGCAATCCCCAACGACCTACAACAATACTAAGTATCTGTGGAAAATTTCAAGCGGCTTGCTTTACGCGTTCGAGCGGTACAAAGAAACTTGGTTAAATCGCTGGAATGCAAACGAAGATTGTGAGCAAACGAAGATGATGTGGCCGGAACGTTCGAGGCGAAACATGGACGCTCTATTGTCAATGGAGAATATGCATCGAAGTGTAGTCATTGGAATCATAACTGGGCATAACAAGTTGCATAGACGTTAGAAGTGATAATACCTGCCTTTGGTGTCACGATACGACGCTACAAGGAACTGCTTTCATTTCCTATGACAGTGCCCTACTCTATCCCAAAGTAGAAATAGGATACTTGTCTTTTATGGCACTAGATGAACCCAGAGGCGTAAACTCAGTCAAATGCAAGGCCTTCCTCAAAGCGGCAAAATGGTACTTGAAAGTGCATTGGAACCTGTCTCCTTCAGGCAGTTGTTAATAATCAGAGAAGAGGAAAGTTCGCAAGGAATGACAATGGCTCACATGGTGGCCTATGCGGATGCTAAGACATAAATCTTGGCGTTATCCCCTTCCAACATAATCTAACCTATACAGGAAATATAACAAACTATGGACCGAGTCTCAATGTTATTCCAGAGAACACTGAAATCTGCCTCTTCAGGGGAAAGAAGAAGATGGGCCAATTCAACGCCCCTCGTTTCCTCAACAAAACGATTTCGATATCTGACAAGGTCAAATACTTGGGAGTGATCAATTACTTTTTGGGCAACCCAATAGATATGCTACCCAGTACAGATTAAGGGTGAGACAGCCATTGAGACTATGAGACTTAAGGTGATGGGAGATGGATGGAGGATGGGAGCAGAAAAAGAAAAATCGCCAGATTTTTTTGGAAATTTTTTTCATATTCAGGTTCATAAGTTATATTACCATGTGATCGTGTTTTGGCAGGCCCCTGGAGTTTGTGACCTCGGTATTTTAAAAATTTGTTCGTTTCGCTGTTCCACAGTGGTAAATGGGCTTTCGCCGCCCATGCTCTTAACTTGGACTGCGTCGTCCCGAAATGCTTTGGGTAAACCAAGTTTATTGACAGCAGTCCTCTGGTCTTCACCGCCAATTCATCAGCTTTCATTCGCCCTTACTCCGTTATGGCCCGGCACCCAAACGATGCGGATAATGCCATCTTCAGAGAAGGCGTTAATCTCCTTCTTACACTCCGAGACTGTTCGTGACCTTACCGTCCTGGTCGTTATTGCCTTTATGGCCATTTTACTGTCGGTAAAGATGTTCACAATCGACGTCCTCGCGTTAGCACCACACCACCTCGAGCATTCCGGGGTGATCACGGATCTCCGCCTGTAAGACAGTATTATGGTCCGGCAGTCTAAAACAGATCTCAGTCTTTGGGTTCTCAATGTATACTTCGAGGCCCACTCTGTCATCTAACTTTGATCCATCCGTGTAACATGATCTTTCAGATGGCAATACTAGGGTTCCGTCAATCCAGAACTGGGCCGATGGCAGCAGTGAGTCGCACTCGACTTCAAGTTTCATCTCAGGTATTCGATCGGAAACCTCTCCACTTCCTTCCAGGTTTCCTATCGTCGCCTCGATTATACCGCGATGGTATGAGCTGCTCCCATACTCAATCCATTCTCAGATCGCCTTAAGTCTCATAGCCACAGTGGGTGGCTCACACTTAATCCGTATGTCTATGGGTCGGATATCTAGAATAGCCTCCAGCGTGGTTCTCATCAATTGTAAAGCGGACGAGCTTGGGAGACTAGGAACTACCCTACACATTCCAGGGATACTGTTATCTGTGGGTATACCACTAGCGACATGTAAGCTAAGTTTTCAAGACCAGGCACGAAGGACAACGAATGATAGATGGTCACAAAGAGGGGGCTGTGAGCATTCCAAAACTATGGGGCCTAATCTAGACTTGAAGAGGTCTACTGCTTGGTTGTTATTGGCTAGAACGGACGCCTCAGTCATTGCGTCCGTCATGACAGGTCACTGTCTAATAGGGAAACATGACAGACAGACTGAAGGTTGCCAGTAACGACTTTTGCAGAAGCTGTGAGGACATCGAAGAAGATGAGACTATAGAACACCTTATATGTGTGTGTGTCTCGCGCTATCAGTCAAAAGGAGTTCCACTTTAGGTTCTCATTTCTTTGAAAGTCTGACTTGGATGTGAACATTCGCAAGTTATTGGGTTAAAAGCGATCTGGGTGGTTCTACGGTATCACAATGGATGTAAACGTCTGAGGGTAGACTGTCACTTAAACCCAACCTAACCTAACGATCCTTGGATTCAAGCCCCATTTCGAGCCTACGGTCCGTCTGCATAGTACCCAACATCTGTGAGCCTTCTTGGTGCGCTCCTGAATGTGACACTTCCAATCCAGTTTCCTGTCCAAGATCACTCCTAAGTATTTGACCTTGAGAGATATCGAAATCATTCTATTGAAGAGACGTGGTGCGTCAAATTGGCCCACCTTCGTCTTTCTCGTGAACAGGCAGATTTCAGTCTTCTCTGAGTTAAAATCGAGACCCCTGGGTCTAGCCCAGGCATATGCCATCTGCAAGACCATTCTGCATAGCTGATTCGGATCCCTCCGAAGTATTATACCATAGTCTGTGTAGCAGGCGGGTTCAAATCCCTCCACAGTCGGCATCCGTAATATGTTTTTTGTGGTAGTCACCCATAGGAGTGGCGTTAAAATAACCCCCTGTGCCACTTTCTCCCTTATATTTATGTCATGCAAATGCAAATTTTGCCCATAAACATTCCACTAAGGAAGGGGCAAACTTCTCATATATCAATAAATGCAGTCCGACTCAATTTCAAGCTCATTAATAAGGGGCCCCCATTTTTATAGCCGAGTCCGAACGGCGTGCCACAGTGCGACACCTCTTTGGAGAAAAGTTTATGTCATGGGACCCCCGATTTATCCGCCTGTTTCTAAGCATATGGTTTATCCAGCCTCTGAGGACACGATCAACCAGTTACTGGTCTAAGGATTCGATCAGTGTGTCGGTCCGCACAATGTTTAAAGCCCTCTCGATGTCAGTGAATATAGCCAATGCATGCTTCTTGGTATCGAAGAATTCTTCTATTTTATGCACAACCTCGTGCAGGTCAGACGCCACCAACTTTCCCTGATATAGGTTGATGTTGTTTGTATTTGGTCAGTTCGCTGGATGCTCTACTCTTTACCAAGGCATCCACAATACGTTCCCTTATTTTTAGTAGAAAGGAAGTAAGGCTTATTGGTATGCAGGTCTTTGGTCTCGCATAACTTGCCTTGCAGGGCTTGGGTATAAATACCTCACTCGCCTCCTGCCAGGCTTTCGGGTTATATGCTAGTCCTAGGCCTTATGTGAATATAACGAACAGATGGGACGCCAGGTAGTCCAACTCCATCTGTAGTAATACCATCCGATTAGGGTGACTGAAACGTTTGAAAGTATTTCAAGGTTTCCTTTGTCCCGTCATATCCTGTTGAAAATACTTTTACATCAAAACCTTTAACTTTCACCAACGTCTTAGTTGAACACGGGTTCTTTAGATAAACTCTTTCATCTATGCAACGTCATTTACACCATCAACCTGTTCAAATGCAAATGCAAATTTTGCCCATGAACATTCCACTAAGGAACAGGGGCAAAATTCTCACATATCATTTCATTCATTGATAAGGGGCCTCCTTTTTATAGCCAAGTCCGAACGGCGTGCCGCAGTGCAACACCTCTTTGTAGAGAAGTGTTACATAGCGTAGTATCTCACACATTTTGCCAGCATTAGGAGAGGAAAACGAAAGCTGACAATTTTTTCTGATGGTCTCGCCAGGATTCGAACCCAGGCATTCAGCGTCATAGGTTGACATGCTAACCTCTGCGCTACGGTGGTCTCCAACCATCAACCTGTTCACTGTTCGTAATTTCGACAGACAGACGAACATGAATAAAACGATTAGAAAGTCAAGACGATGAAGAATATATATGCCTCATGGGGCTCAAATCGCTATTTCGAGGTGTTACAAACGGAATGACTAGATTGGTTTACCCTCATTCAATGGCGATGGATAGAATAATGTTGAAAACTGTCACTAAGGTGCAATTTTCCATCTTTCAAATACCGGTTTAATGGCATCAAACAAAAGACTTAAGACACAAACTTCATTTAATTTTTTCCTCACCACCAACAAGACCACACCATACCAACTTTTAAACCATTTTCTATGCAACTCCGGTTGATTGAATTCCGATTACATATTAATACGAAAGAATTGAAATTTAACCTTTTCTAATGACATCTTTTTGTTTGGGTTTAATTCCTCCTCCCCTTAGAAAAACGAAAAACACCTAACCATGTTGATAAAAAGGCGTGACCTGTTAGAGGTGTCTTTTATTTTTAAATTAAATTAGAAGAAGTGAACAAAGAAATTTCTCTTTTTCTTCTATCAAAGGCCATTTTCCGTGCGGCAGCAGCAGTTAATGTGACTTTAATCAGTGTTTTGTGTAAAAACCCATGAAAAAGGGAATACATACAAACATCAAATGTTTGTACATGTATGTGTGTATGAATACATACAAAAAATAGTATTAACATAGATGATGACTTGGGGGCAGAGTAACCCACCAGAATTCTGTAACAAATTTGTAGCAGTCTCGCTCCGGTTGAGGTTTATCTGGATAACCTCAAACATTGGTCCTCCAACAAGCCCATTTACTGGAGGACCATGATTGAGGCTATCCAGATAAACCTCCACCGAAGCGACACTGAAACGTTAGCAGACAACATAGCAGTGCGCGCAGAGACAACGGAGAATATGTTGAGGCTTTTGATGGAAACCGATTTCCGCAGGATACGACGATGGAGTCCACCGTAGAGCAGAAGTAAGCATGTCCGCCAATGACCCTAAACGCTTGGCTTCAAATCCTAGCGTGAACATCAGAACAAATTTTTTAGCAGTGGTTATCTCCTCCTTATACTGGCGACGTTTATGTGATACTTTGCCATGTAAAACCTTCTCCCCAAAGAGTTGTCGAACTGCGGCACGCCGTTCGGACTCAGCTATAAAAAGAAGGCCCATTATCATTGAGCTTAAACTTGAATCGGACAGGACTCATTGATCTGTGAGCAGTTTGCCCCTGTCCCTTAATGAAATGTTTATGGGTAAATTTGCATTTACGACGGGACTCACGGAGGCACCAGAATCTTGGAATAATGAGCTTGACTGAAGGCTTACCAGCATACAATTTATGGCAAAGAATGGCTTGAGGCAAAGAATGGCTTGAGGCAAAGAATGGTTTGAGCCAAAGAATGGCTTGAGGTAAAGAATGTCTTCCAACCATTTAAGTCACCTGGACCTGATGGAATATTTCCGATGTTACCGCAGAAGGAGGCCGAATATTTGGCTCCCCATCAGGCCACTATTTATACAGCGTGCTTAGAACTGGCATATACTCTGAAAGCCTGGCAGAAGGCCAGAATAGTACTTATACCCAAGCCTGGCTAGGCAGGTTATGCGACACCAAAGGCCTACAGCCCTATAAGCCTTGCGCACTTTCTACTCAAAACCATGGAACGTATTGTAGATACCACGATAAAGAGTAGGACATCCAACGAACTGCTCAAATACAAACAGCATGCTTATGTCAAGGGAAGGTCGGTGGAGACTGCCCTGCACGAGGTTATGCATAAAATAGAAGAATCCTTCAATGTCAGGACGTACACATTGGCGGTATGCAATAACATTGAAAGGGATTGTAAGAATTTGCGGACCGACATTCTGATCCACTCCTTAAATCAGTACCGGGTGAACCGGGTCCTATGCTGAGGCACAGGTGAATAAATTGGGGATCCCATACCATAAATATAATGGAGATAATGACACAGGGCACGACACAGGGGGGCATTTTATCGCCACTCCTTTGGGTGGCCACCACAAGTAACGGATTACTGACTGATTACGGAAGCTGACTGAGGAGGGATTGGAACCCGTCTGCTATGCAGACGATGTTGCAATACTATCAAGTCCTGCAAATGGCATACGAATGGGCTAGACCCAGGGATCTCAATGTTAACCCAAAGAAGACTGAAATATGCCTGTTCACGAGGAAGACGTAGGTGGGCCAAGTTTCCTAAGTAGGACGATTTCGATATCTAACATGGTGAAATACTTAGGAGTGATCGTGGACAGGAAACTTAATTGGAAGTGCCATATTCAGGAGCGCACCGAGAAGGCTCTTAGATGAGGGGCACAATGTAGATGGATAAAGGATAGAGCAGATCATACCATTGCAGTATAATCGAGGCGAAGATAGGAAACCTGGAAGAAATGGAAGATAAGACACTTGAGGTCGAGTGCGAGACACTGTTGCCAGTGGCACAGTCATGGATTGAAGGAACCCTAGTATTGCCATCTGAAAAAGCATGTTACACGGATGGATCAAAGCTAGAGAACAGAACCAGTGACTGAGAACTGTTTTAGTCTGCCTGACCATAATATGGTCCTGCAGGCGGAGATCCGGTCGGTCACGGAATAAGTGAGGTGGTGCGGTGCTAAGGCGAGCCCGTCGAGTGTGAACTACTTTAGGGACAGTAAACTGGCCATCAGGGCAATAAAACCAGGACGGTTAAGTCATGAACAGTCTTGAAGTGTAAGAAGGAGATTAACGCCTTCACTGAGGATGACATGATCCCCATCGTTTGAGTGTCGGGCTTAAGCGGGCTTAAGAGAAGTCATTGTGCAAAATTTCAGCCAAATAGGATAAGAATTGCGCTCTGTAGAGGCTCAAGAAGTATAATCGGGAGATCGGTTTACAAGGGAGCTATATCAGGCTATTAAATGGTTTAGACTATACTTGTCGCAGTTATTGGAAGTCATAAAAAACACTTTATGAAAAATTTCAGCCAAATCGGGTAATAATTGCGCCGTCTGGCGGCTTAAGAATTCACGATCCGAAATCGGTTTATATGGGAGCCTTATCAGGTTGTCGGAATTAAAACAAAAACACAATTCATTCAAATTTTCCGCCAAAGATAATAATAGTTGCGCCCTCTAGCGGCTCAAGAAGTCAAAATCCGATATCGTTTTATATGACATCTCAGGTTATGAACCGATTTGGGCCGTACTTAGCACAGTTGTTGGAAGTTAAAACAAGTAAAAAGGCATTAAATTAGGTCAGGCCGAACTTTGGATACCCACCACCTCGGGTATATAGGTAAATCCCTTTTCGTCACAATCCGATGAAAACTGGATAACTTAAGCAACCGAATTCGGCACGGACATTGAGTGGTCTAATATATATGTCACTATTCAATTTTGTAGAACAAAATATTGGTCTTTTTGGCAAATATATCCAATTATAAACCGATCTAAACCATATTCAAGTCGGATATCGTGAGGCTCAGAAAATATCATTGTTTCAAATTTTAGCGAAACCGGGTAACAAAAATAAAGCTTTTATGGGCTTCAGTCCCCTTATCGCCGATCGGTCTATATGGCAGCTATGTATAAATATAGTCCGATCTGAACCATATTTAAGCCGAATGTTGGGAGGACCTAACCTACTCACTTTTCCAAATTTCAGCGAAATCGGGTGATAAATAAAGCTTTTATGGCCTTCAGACCCTTTATCGGAAGATCGATCTATATGGCAGCTATATCTAAATATGGACCGATCTAATCCATATTTGGGTCGGATGTCGGAAGGCTTAAAATAACCCACTGTTGCAAATTTCAGCGAAATCGGGTAATAAATAAAGCTTTTATGGGCCTCCGACCCTTTATCGGGAGATCGGTCTATATGGCAGCTATATCTAAATATAGTCCGATCTGAACCATATTTAAGTTGGGTATTAGGAGTCTAAAAATAACTCACTGATTTAAATTTCAGCGATATCGGGAAATAAATAAAGCTTTCATGGGCTTCCAATCCTTTATCGGGAGATCGGTCTATATGACAGCTATATCTAAATATAGTCCGATCTAAACCATGTTTAGGTCAGATATAGGAAGGCTATAAAAAAACCCACTGCTTTAAATTTCAGCGAAATCGGGTAATAAATAAAGCTTTTATGGGCTTCAGACCCTTTATCGGCAGATCGGTCTATATGGTAGCTATATCTAAATATGGACCGATCCAAGCCATATTTAGGCACGATGTCGGGAGACTTAAAATAACCCACCGTTGCAAAGGGAAATCGGGTAATAAATAAAGTTTTTATGGGCATTAGACCCTTTATCGGAAAATCGGTGTATATAGCAGCTATATCCAAATATGGTCCAATTTGGCCCGTTCAAGAACCTAACCATCGTGCATCAAAAAGACGTATCTGTGCCAAATTTCAGCTCAATATCTCATTTTTTGAAGGCTCTAGAGTGATTGCAACAGACGGACGGACAGACGAACAGACCCACGGATTTTACGACGATCCGAAATATATATACTTTGTTGGGTCGAAAATTGATAATTCGCTGTGTTGCAAACGGAATGACTAAATGAATATACCCCCTATCCTACGGTGGTAATCAGTGTAATCAGTGTTCGGTTCGAAATGTGTTCATTCACCGTTCAGCGATGAGGCTCATTTCTGGTTGAATGGCTACGTAAATAAGCAAAATTGCCGCATTTGGAGTGAAGAGCAACCAGAAGCCGTTCAAGAACTGCCCATGCATCCCGAAAAATGCACTGTTTGGTGTGGTTTGTACGCTGGTGGAATCATTGGACCGTATTTTTTCAAAGATGCTGTTGGACGCAACGTTACGGTGAATGAACACATTTCGAACCGAACACTGATTTTGGTAATAAAATTCAATGATTTGCAAGCGTTGCTCGTTAGTAAGTCTATTCATGATGAAATGTCAAAGCATACTGAGCATCTTTCTCTTTGACACCATGTCTGAAATCCCACGTGATCTGTCAAATACTAATGCATGAAAATCCTAACCTCAAAAAAATCACCCTTTAATATAGTCGGCGTTGACAAATTTTTTCAACGGCTTGTGACTCTTTAATTGCATTCTTTCTTCTGTCAGTTATCAGCTGTTACCTTTAGCTTGCTTTAGAAAAAAAGTGCGCGAAATTTTGTTAACATTTGTTTGTTTGACGTCAATTTTAATATGGGTACCACATGTATTGAAAGAAATTCATTTAACAAACCGAATCAACGCTTGTGATATGCACCTTAAACGCAATGAATTCGATCCTGGAAATGAAAAATGGATTGTTTACAACAACGTTAGTCGAAAACGATCATGGTCCAAGCATGGTGAAACAGCTCAAACCACTTCAAAGGCTGATATCCACCAAAAGAAGGTTATGCTGTCTGTTTGGTGGGATTGGAAGGGTGTGGTATATTTTGAGCTGCTTCCAAGGAACCAAACGATTAATTCGGATGTTTACTGTCAACAATTGGACAAATTGAATACAGCCATCAAGGAGAAGCGACCAGAATTGGTCAATCGTAAAGGTGAAATATTCCACCAGGACAACGCTAAACCGCACACATCTTTGGTCACTCGCCAAAAACTGAGTGAGCTTGGCTGGGAGCTTTTGATGCATCCACCATATAGCCCTGACCTTGCACCATCAGACTACTATTTATTTCGATCTTTGCAGAACTCCTTAAATGGTAAAACTTTCGGCAATGATGAGGCTATAAAATCGCACTTGATTCAGTTTTTTGCAGAAAAAAAGGCCAGAAGATCTATGAGCGTGGAATACTAAATTTGCCAGGAAGATGGCAAAAGGTTATCGAACAAAATGCCAATTGTATATTTGACTAAAGTTCATTCTAAGTTTTAATAAAAATGCATTTACTTTCTTTTAAAAAATCCGCAATTACTTTTTAGGCAACCCAATACAATCCCAACTGATCTACACTACTAGGAAGTATTCGTATAAAATTTCAAACGCCTAGCTTTACTCCTTCACGAGTTAGCGTGCTTCCGACAGACAGACGGAAGGCGGCTGGCGTACGGACTTGGCTAGATCGACTGACAATGTCTTAGACCGATAGTTCCAGGTGTTATAAACGGCATGATAAAGTTAGCACCCATCCTATTATGAAGGGTAACAATTTAGCGGAGGTTTGTGTCTTAAGTCTTATGTTTGCAACAAAAAACTCATGGCAATTATGCAAATTTTAAACAAAAATTTTTTGAAAATATTAAATTTATAAAAAAAAACTCTTAAAAAATTAATTTTTAAAAATAATTAAATAAAATAATTATTTCGAAATTCGGCTACCATTTTAATTGAGAAATGTTGGAAATCCTTTCTGCAAACATTCCATTTCGAAAGTTTATTTTTTTATTTAAAAAATCATTTTGCTTATGTTGGCAACCCTGGGTCATTTTCAATTTTCATGTTAATGAGATGTCTGCTGTTTCTGTTTCGTTGTTTCTGATCTCTATAAAAATTACATATCAAATTTTTATATATTTTCTAACTTTTACACATAAAAATTTCTTCATTCCACCAGGTGTAGTGATGACGCCCTAACATTCATTGGTGGGTATGGGTTATTTGGGACATCCTACAAAGAAAATGTAAGCAATGCGCTGCTATTGGCTTCATTAGATGCATAATCACTGACCGCCAACAACAATAAACAAATAATCACCGCCATGAAAACACAAAGAGGTGAGGGATCAAATATCGATTTGGTGATTTTGTTTACGGGGCTAGGCTAGATAGACATGCCTTGTGCATTTTAGTTTTCCTGCTTCATTTTAAGATTTCAAATCAAATGAAAAAAATTAAAGCAACAAGCGGCATCAAATCGAGTTTTGTTTGGTTTATTGTTGTTGCTTTTTTCTACTAATTTAGTGGTTGTTGCTGTAGATTCTTTCTTCATTAGGTTGTTGGATTTTAGGTATGGTGCCATAGTGATAAATTGCTTTAATTTGTTTTAGATGTTGGTGGTGTTAGGTGTTACCTTCTCTTTGACTTGGCCTTTTTTTTTTTTGCTTTACTAAGCGCTTAATAAGCCCCCCCCTGCCCAAGTGTGTATGTCTTTCAAATATCAGTTTTATGGCCGTAAATTACTTTCGTTGTTGTTGTTGTCTGACATCTTCCATATTGGTTATGTGATGTGCGGGGCTATTTGAACAATTTCAAGTCTTGGCCTTAATGTGATTTTTGGTTCGCTTTAAATAACTGACCGGAGATGGTCAATGCTTTGTAGCAACGCCTAAGAAGCTTTGATCTTTTTTTCTTCTTTAATTTCTAATCTTAAATTTCATGTTCTATGGAATTGGACACCCCACCGCAGGGAAAATATAAACAGTGAAGGAAAAAAAATAAAATCGAAATGGAGAATAAACACTTCTTTTTTTTTGGTTGGCTGCAATGTCCCGCTGTTTAAGAGCGCTCCTATGGCTGGGCTCATTTAAGGCCATAACCATGGCCCACCATCAACGGAAATTACAAAATGTTATAATAAAAAGAAGAGTTTTGTAATCATTTGAGGTTAATTGGATAGTATTTCAAAGATGGTGTCTGGCTTAGAGGCTAGCCTAGCTAGCCAGTTTATATGTAGAGTATGATTTCGTTAGAATTTTGGTTTGAAATTTGAATAATCAAGAAAAAATCAAGAGAATTGCTCTATAAAATTACTTACCATATCTGCATGGGATTACTAAGAATGTCACCAGATCTTTTTCTTCAAGCGGAAACCTGAAAATAAAATTTTTTCTGAAATTATTCACTAAGTCTTAATAAAATTCCAACTGAAGTCATGATAAGATGATTTTTCGTCACCTGCGTCTGTTTTCACCTGTTTTTTGGAGAAAATTTATAAATTTTCTTTGGAACAGACAAGTAATCGGTTTTTAGAAACTTTAAACTTATCTGCTTACTTACTAAGGTGACTACAACAACAGGTGAGGAAGGCAAATCAGATAGGAACTAAGGTTCGATGCGAACTCCCATCACATTTTGTGGTGTAGTAGCAGCATTAATAAGCGTGGCCAAGCCCTGGCAGAATTTTTGAATACTAACGACCTAATCTTATATATCAAAATCAATTTGTGTTTGTTTGTAGATTTGTTTGTTGTAGATTCAGAAACGGCTGAACCGATTTTCATGAAATTTTCACAGATGGTGCACAATGACCCCGTGGTGAAAATTTTGCTTAAATCGCACCACCCATCTCCGAGATGTGGCATTTCTGAAAAATAGGGTAAGGGGGAGGTTCCGCCCCCCCTTTAGATATCAAAAAATCTGATATCTGAAGGGGGGGGGGGGGGCGGACCCTCCCCCTTACCCTATTTTTCAGAAACGCCACATCTCGGAGATGGGTGGTGCGATTTAAGCAAAATTTTGTGTGCTCTCATATAGTACCCTAAAAATAAAAATGTGATATCCAAATTTCGGATGGGGTACTTAGGGGGGCTGCCCCACCCTAAAACCTAACAAACATATATTTAGACCAATCACGACAATATGGGACTCAAATGAAAAGTATTTAGGATGAGAAAACGTATCTGATATCCAATTGTCGGACCAAGTGCTAGGGGGACCACCCCAAGCCCCTAAACACCCCTAAGTCGGACATATTTACCAACCATGGCAATATGGGACTCAAATGAAAGGTATTTGCGAGTAGAATACAAATCTGATATCCAAATGTGGGACCACGTTTCTGGAGGTCCAACCCTTCCCCAATACAACCCCCCCAAACTGGACTTATTTACTGACCATGGGAATATGGGGCTTAAATAAAAGGTATTTGAATGTAGAATACGATTCTGATATCCAAATATGGGACCAAGTGTTTGGGGGGGCCGCTTCTCACCAAAAATATCCCCCAAAGGGGGTAAAACTTTACGACCATAGCAATATGGGGCTCAAATGAAAGGTCTTTGGGAGTAAAGCACGAATTTGATATCAATATTCGGGAAAAGTGTCTATGGGGCCACCCCACCCCCACAACACAAATTTACGGACAAATTTACGACCATAGCAATATGGGGCTCAAATGAAAGGTCTTTGGGAGTAAAGCACGAATTTGATATCAATATTTGGGAAAAATGTCTATGGGGCCACGCCACCCCCACAACACGAATTTACGGACAAATTTACGACCATAGCAATATGGGGCTCAAATGAAAGGTCTTTGGGAGTAAAGCACGAATTTGATATCAATATACGGGAAAAGTGTCTATGGGGCCACGACACCCCCACAACACCAACCAAATAGTAAGTCTTTTCTGACTATTGCAATATGAGGCTCAAATAAGAGGGTTTTTAAAGTGGAACACGAATCCGATATATATTTTCAAGGCCAACTCACTGAGTGGCCGCCCATCCCCCAAAACACCCCCCAAGCCGGTCATGTCTGCCGACTATGGAAATATGGGGCTCAATTAAAGTTATGTGAGAGTACACCACGTATCTGATATCAACATAAGGGGCCAACTATCTAGCGAACGTCCCACCTCCATAACAACCCCCAAATAGGACGTATTTGCTCACCAAGACAATTTGGGTCTTAAAGAGAGTGGAACTAAATATTCAAAGTTTTTAGGGCCAATACCCCAAACCGGACATATTTGCTGACTTTTGCAATAAGGAGTTTAAATGAGATTAGAAAACAAATTTCATATCCAATTTTGAGGCCAATCGCAATATGGGGTTTAAATAAATGATATATAAATATATGAGAATAGAGCACGTTGCTGATATATTTTCCGGGCTAAGTGTTTGGGGGCCACCCCAATTCCCAAAACACCCCTAAATCGGACATATTTACCGACCATGTCAATGTGGAGCTTAAATGAAAGGTGTTGGGGGGTAGAGCAAGAATTGATACCCATTTTCGGGACCAATTTTCTGGGGGTCTACCCCTTTCCCAAAATACCCCACAAACACCAATTTTTATAAAGGTATTTGGGAGTAGAATACGAATTTGATATTCAAATGTAGGACCATGTATTTAGGGCATCATCCCTTTCCCAAAACACCCCCAAAAGGAAAAAATTTTTCGACCATGCCAATATGTGGCTCAAATGAAAGGTATTTCAGATTAGAAAACGAATTTGACAACCTATTTTGGGGCCATGTGTTTGGGGGGGACGCCTCATCCTGTAAACTCCTCTTAAGCCAATGGTAATATGCGGTTTAAATAAATGGTATTAGGGAGAAGAGCACGATGCTGATATTTTTTTCAGGGCCAAGTATCTGGGGGACCACCTCTCCCCCGAAAACACCACTAAATCAGACATTATGAGAATATCGGGCTGAAATAAAGTCTTTTAAGAATGGAGTACATCTTACATCCAAACTTAAATTCGTAGACCAATAAATATCATGTGGGATTCAGATAAAGGCACTTATATTGTTAAACTGTTAGTCAAATTAACATGGAATTTCACTAAAAGATCTTTAATTGTCGAAAATAAATATTCAAAGGAAAATTTTGTTCCTTATAAAGTAAGAGAAGGCGCAGCGGAGCGTGCCCGGGTCAGCTAGTAACTTTTTGTAAAGGCCACCGTGGCGCAGAGTTTAGCATGTCCGCCAGTGACATGCTAAACGCCTGGGTTCACATCCTGACGTGAACATCAGCAAAAGTGTTTATCTCCTTATGGCTATGTTTATCCCCTTACTTATGCTGGCGATATTTATGAGGTATTTTGTAAAAAACTTCTCCACAATAAGGTGTCGCTTTGCGGCACGCCGTTCGGACTCAGCTGTAAAATGAAAGGAAAATCTCCGATCATTGAGCTCGTCTCGAAAGACAAACAAACAAAAAAAGGATCATCTTTGAGTATAAACTTGAATCGGATAACACTCAGCGAAGTGAGAGAAATTTGCGTCTATTGCTTAATGGGATGTCCAGGGGAAAATATGCAACTAGCATAACTTTGGGCTGAAGAATCCGACCTTATCATAAATTCCACAACTTTTTAAATTCTATCACCTTACAAATCAAAACAAAATATTAACCAGTAAGGAAGGGCAAAAGTCGGGCGGTGCCGACTGTATAATACTCTACACCTACCCTATAAGTACAATATAGGACCTATATCCAATTCTGAACCAATTTTGATGGACCTCGACGAGCAAATATGTTCAAACTGTAAAATCTACGGTTGACAAATGACAACATTATAGCAAATTGCCCAAAATCTGACGATCAATTCTGAACCGATTCCGAGCAAACTTCTCAGATAATGTGGTAGTCGTCGAGAAAAGCGTTGTGCAAAATTTTGGCAAGATTGGTCAATAAATGCACTTGCAGTGGCTCTTAAAGTGAAAATCGGGCGATATACATGTATGACAGCTATATCTAAATCTGGGCCGATTTCTATGAAATTCACCAGTAATATTGAGAGTCATAAGAAAATCCTTCCTGCAAAATTTCGACAGAATCGGATAACAAATGACCACTTTTTGCACAATTTCTCAAAATCAGACGAACATATATATGAAAGCTATATCTAAATCAGAACCGATTTCGAGCAAACTCCTCATATACTGTGGAAGTCGTCGAGGAAAGTCGTCGAGGATCACTTAATGCGCTTGCTGTGGCTCTAGGAGTGAAAATCGGGCGATATATACATATGAGAGCTATATCTAAATCTGAACCGATTTCCATGAAATTCACCAGTAATGTCGAGAGTCATAAGAAAATCCCACTGCCGAATTTCGAGAAAATCGGTTAACAAAAAACCACTTTATTGCAATATTACTGGAAATCGGACGAACATATATATGGGAGATATATCTAAATCTGAACCGATTTTGACCAAACCCTATGTTAATTGTGGTAGTCATCGAGGTAGGCGTTTTGCAATATTTTGGCAAGATGGATCACTTAATGCGCTTGCTGTGGCTCTAGGAGTGAAAATCGGGCGATATATACATATGAGAGCTATATCTAAATCTGAACCGATTTCCATGAAGATCACCAGTAATGTCGAATGTAATGAATCGGTTAAGAAATTACCATTTTATTGCATTATTACTGAAAATCGGACGAACATATATATGGGAGCTACATCCAGATCTGAACCGATTTTTTCCAATTTCAATAGGCTTCGTCTCTAGGGCGAAAAACATGTATGCACCAAATTTGAAGACGATCGGATGAAAACTGCGACCTGTACTTGGTACACAAATTAACATGGACAGACGGACGGACGAACATACCTAAATCGAATCAGAAAGTGATTCTGAGTCGTTCGGTATACTTATCAATGGTCTATCTCTCTTCCTTTTGAGTGTTACAAACTAATTCACTAAGGAGTAATACCCTGTACCACAGTAGTGGTGTTTTATTCTTCAGAGGATTTCTTATTTTCTACAAGAGAGGCTTATTGATCTCTTGCAGGTTCTTATAGTAGTACAGCCAGATATACTAGGACAACTGTGGACCGGTTGCCCGACAAACAGGGCATCCTTTATTAGGCAGCTGTGGAAGTATGAGAGGAATGCTGACTACTGCTGCCGCGCCGGACACAAGAAAAGGCTGACATCTGCAGGGTTTATAGGAGAAGAAAAATTTGATTGAGCATCCAATGTGGCAATGCCATGTTGAGTCCCATTTTGGAGCGGATATGTGTGGCGTAGCCCGTGAGGGCTGCCGTGTCCTGTTGGTGTACATCATCCTGATGTATGTTTTTTTGGTGCATACTTTCATATGCTGCCTTAAGGTCGGCTTAGGGCAATTTCTTTCTCCCAGGTGTTCAGTCCGCAACTGTTTTGGGGTTCAACTGGTAATAGTCTTTTAAGGTTACGAAGTCTGACGGCAGACTTTAATCTGGTGTCAGGAGCCCCTGGAACTTCAGCTCCAGCCTGACAATGGTGAGGCCCTAGTGAGGAGCAACGTGTTGATTGTGGTTTGTACCCAAATCGCGGGTAGAGCATAAGCCCGTGGTGGAGTTACGTTTAGTCAACCGGGTGCCGTGACCCATAGATCGGAAGGAGTCTTAGGTAGTGCTTCGCTCCTAACCAAGGAGGTGAACAGGAGCCCCTGGAATTTCAACTCCAGCCTGACAATGGTGAGGCCCCAGTGGGGAGCAACGTAAAAGCTGTGGTTTGTACCCAAATCGCCGGTAGAGCATAAGCTCGGGGTGGAGTTGCGTTTTTCAACCTGGTGCCGTAACCCATAAATAGGAAGGAGTCTTAGGTAGTGCTCCGCTTCTAATCAAGGAGGTGAACAGGAGCCCCTGGAACTTCAGTACTCATGTGTGGTTTACCACATGTGGGGGCGTTGGTAGACACATTGTATTCACCCTTGGGCCTTGCGCCTCGCATGTTTGGGCCATGATGGCAGGCATCTGCGTAAACACAACATTTGTGTGGCAATGTCCCGACACTGGCAAATAGGAAATACAGAATTATTGTTGAGTATCTATTTAACTGTCTGGATTCTGACCCAAAGTCCTCGTTTTAGAGTCAAGTCCTTTTGTTATTCTGGACTAGTTTAGGTGAATGAAGGGGCTGACAAGTGAGAACTTTAGTTTTTTTGCTCTGCGGCGAGCTCACATGATTCCTTACCACACGTTCCAGTTTCTATACATTTTCTATTGATGGGAAATACAATTGTCGAAGGTGTTCGAGGTGAAGTTCATTAGATATAATCCCAACTTTAACTACATTTTTTTGATGACTACCCATCAAAATTTGCTAAATCAATTAAAGTTTCCCGTTATAAGAAATTTTATGAATAAACAAAAAACCAAGTCAATGGTTGGGTTTATGAATTTTTGCTATCATTCGATATGCTATGACACGTTATATTAATTGCCGTTCACTTGTCTAGCCACACATATTAATTGTCTGGGGTACAATTTTTGATTGATTGCTTTGTAGTTTGAAGAGATAAGAAAATTAATATTTATTTGATAGCCCCCACCAGCAACGGACAACAGTAGGTTCACAAAATCAGTCAACCGCAGGCAAATTAATTTCAATAATTTTACGATTATTTTTAGTTTTTTTTTTGTATATTTTTGTACAAAAATAAAACTCCATATAAACTGTAAGAATTTAAGTCATGCTTACCGTATTTCATACTAAAGTTAAACACAAGACAGCAACCGCAATTAATAAATCATTATTAATAAAAAATTATGTTTAATAGATATTTAAAACAGACAAAGTATGGCCAAGCTGCCGGAGACATCTGTTGTAATTGGTTGGGGTGAATAAAAAATACATTTTAATCGATTGAATTTTGTGAAATTCCATGGCTGTGATGAGACCTGAGGCTTAACTTTTTTAATGTCAGTTGCAATTTTTCAATTTCTCGATTCTGTCTGCCCTAATCATATCTCTATACAAATTGATTTGGATTTTGCCCTGGAGCCTTTTTTTTTTGGGGGATATTAGTTTTAATCATTTTGCCATTTTTCTTCATATTTAAGACAAATTAATTCTGATATTTTAATATAAGAATTATGGGGAAAAAGTAAATAAACAAAAAACTTAAGACACAAACCTGCTGGCCTCAAAATAGAGACATTTTTTTCTAGCTGGATTTTTCGTATTTATGTGCTTAATTTGATTAAAAGTGATGAATGAATACGACAACGAAAGATTTGGCCAAAGGGAGAAAGTAAAATCATGTTATGTTGAGGAACATGTTTTTGAATGAAATGCCTTTTGGGACATATTAAGCAAAATTTGGCCCATGGTGAAAATGGTAAAAAAAAATTTTTAAATTAATTAATTTTTTAATTCTTTTCTTATATATGGTTGCCCAAAAAGTAATTGCGTATTTTTCATATAGTCGGCGTAGACAAATTTTTTCACAGCTTGTGGCTCTGTAACTGCATTCTTTCCTCTGTCAGTTATCAGCTGTTACTTTTAGCTTGCTTTAGAAAAAAAGTGTAAAAAAGTATATTTGATTAAAGTTTATTCTAAGTTTTATTAAAAATGCATTTACTCTCTTTTAAAAAAATCCGCAATTACTTTTTGGGCAACCCAATATAAAAATCAATTTGTGTTTGCTCCGTATAGACTCAAAAACGGCTGAACCGATTACCTTGAAATTTTCACAGATTGTGTAGGTTGGTGTGGGAGGAAACATAGCTATATAAATTGTTGTTATCGGAAGGAGGCGGATCCTCCCCTTTATGCCATAAACACCACCCAAACCCAAAAGTGGAACGATATGGATATCAAATGAAAGGAAAAAAGAAGAATACGAATATGGAATTAAATCATGAGTCTTAGTACCCATCGCCCCGTCCCAACCTCAAAAATCTCCCAAACCGACAATTTGGTCGTTCATGTCAATATGGGACTCAAATGAAAGATATTCGGGAATAGATTACGAATTTGGCATACAAAATCAAATCGAATTATATGGGGATCACACCACCCCAAAAAACGGCCTAAATGGGCATATGAACCAATCATGACTATATGGAAGTCTATTTGTTTGTTCCGTAGAATAAAAAAGGGCTGAACATCTGAAAGGAAACATAAGCTTTAAAATTTGTATGCTATCGGATGGGGGTGGGCCCTCTCCCTTATGCCAAAAACGCCGTGTAAAAAAAAGTGAACGATGTGCACAATATGGGCATAAAATGGCATTGGTATATTGTTGGAGAATAGAAAACGATTATCGTATTAACATTTGGGTCCAAGTACCCAGCGGACCGCCCCAACCCCAAAACTCCTCTAAACATATATATTCGATATCCTCTAAACATATATATTCGATATTCATGTCAATTTGGGACTCAAATGAAAAGTATTTGGCAGTAGATTACAAATGTGGCATACAAAATTAGTCCCAAATAGTGGGAGGTCAACTCACCCCGAAATACCCCCAAATGGGCATATAAGTCGACTAGGGCAATATGGGACTCAAATGATATCCATATTTGAGTACTTTTCAATACCATAATTTAAAAAAAAAACACGAGATCTCGGAGATTGGTAATGCGATTCGTTCAAAATTTTTTCACTCTTACATTCCCTCTATTGTTGGGGTCGGGTGTCTAGGTGGCCACCCAAAACGGAGGGGAGGGACGGACGGAGGTACGGACGGAGGGACGGACGGAGGTACGGACGGAGGGACGGACGGAGGGACGGACGGAGGGACGGACGGAGGGACGGACGGAGGGACGGACGGAGGGACGGACGGAGGGACGGACGGAGGGACGGACGGAGGGACGGACGGAGGGACGGACGGAGGGACGGACGGAGGGACGGACGGAGGGACGGACGGAGGGACGGACGGAGGGACGGACGGAGGGACGGACGGAGGGACGGACGGAGGGACGGACGGAGGGACGGACGGAGGGACGGACGGAGGGACGGACGGAGGGACGGACGGAGGGACGGACGGAGGGACGGACGGAGGGACGGACGGAGGGACGGACGGAGGGACGGACGGAGGGACGGACGGAGGGACGGACGGAGGGACGGACGGAGGGACGGACGGAGGGACGGACGGAGGGACGGACGGAGGGACGGACGGAGGGACGGACGGAGGGACGGACGGAGGGACGGATGGAGGGACGGACGGAGGGACGGACGGAGGGACGGACGGAGGGACGGACGGAGGGACGGACGGAGGGACGGACGGAGGGACGGACGGAGGGACGGACGGAGGGACGGACGGAGGGACGGACGGAGGGACGGACGGAGGGACGGACGGAGGGACGGACGGAGGGACGGACGGAGGGACGGACGGAGGGACGGACGGAGGGACGGACGGAGGGACGGACGGAGGGACGGACGGAGGGACGGACGGAGGGACGGACGGAGGGACGGACGGAGGGACGGACGGAGGGACGGACGGAGGGACGGACGGAGGGACGGACGGAGGGACGGACGGAGGGACGGACGGAGGGACGGACGGAGGGACGGACGGAGGGACGGACGGAGGGACGGACGGAGGGACGGACGGATGCCGAAGGACGGCATGGACAGGCATGGCTAGATCGACTCAGAATTATTGGGTCGCCGATCAATATTTCGAGGTGTTGCAAACGGAATAAAAAAACACAAATTGCAGTTCCAATTCCTTCTAAAACCCACCAAATACTGGGGTTCCAAAATTCTCCCCCATAGTATCCATGTGTCGTCCAAGAGTATTAACATGCTACTCCTTAAAAATTTTCTATAAAATACCTAAGGATATCTTACCTAAGACTTTTCATCAACAACCAATAACCGATCTCTCTT
>NC_081556.1:125411846-125504346 GCF_963082655.1 Stomoxys calcitrans
GCAGGATATATCCTCCAAAAACAGTATGAATGTTGTTACTCTTTTTTTTTTTGGTGCAGTTTTCAAACAGGATATCTTTGTAAATGATTTTGCGGTTTTGACACACACAGTTGGCTTCAAGGCAAAGGTTGTGCTTACTTACATATGCCATCACTGTCTGGTCATTTAAGTATGACCTAGAAGATAGCATACTGGCCCTAACAATCTTATAATGCAATTTTATGTCCATGCCATTTGCAAGGTGTCCTGTGGCTGGGCGACTAACTAACACCACAGTCGTTTATCTATGCCACACCACAGGAATTCTTTGTGCCATTGACATTGACCTCATGTTTATCATACTGCAGAAGCTGTTAACAACAGTAGTTGTGAATTACTTGTTGCCTATGTGGAGTCGAGGCATACAGCACTAACCTTGACTTTTCTCTTAAATTGTTAAAAAAAACCTTGAGTTTAGTTTTTGCCTCTAAGGTTATTTGCTGAATGACTGTAATTTCTTCTGTCCTCCCCCCTTTCGCTGTGTGGCCTTTGACCTCGAATTAATTTGAAATTATTAATGAAAATTAGGAGGTGTAACAACATTAGTCAGACATTTCTGCAGAGTAAAGAAAGTCCTTTTTAATATCTTTGGGAAAATATCTAGACCTTGACTAGATTTAATTGGTTTAACGTAAGCATTCGTGTGCCAGCACTATGGAGATCCTTCTCAAGGATAGCTGAAGACATTTATTTGCCACTTGGGTGGCTTTTATGTACAGTAGCTCTAAGTAATAGCAACTCAAGGCTGGGAAAGTAACTCTGGGGGTTTGGCAAAGAATAGCCTTGACTTGGTTTTTTAATTGGGTTCCCTTTGCAAAATCCGTATCTTTCAGGAACAGCTTTTCGGTAGCCTTTATTTTGACAAAATATACCTTATGCACACTTTGGAAGGCCTTGGCTACTTTTAATTAGAGAAGCTAGACTGTTGTGCGTTTCACAGGTTGGAGGTCTACAAGTATTCGCCTTGAATTTGTATACCCTAAAATTTGTGAGACCTTGGCTTAACGCAATTTAAGAAGCACGACTGTTGTGTGCCCCTCAGGTTGGAGATTTTAGAATTTTAAACCTTGAGATTTAGATTTCTGCAAAATTATTTACATAAACAGCTTGAAGTGTGCCCTTTTAAAAGTGAGTGATTGAGAAGGTTAACCTTGGAGCAGGTTCTTTTCCAAAGCAATTGTTTTGATAAAATTTTGATATTTGTAGCCAAGTCCTTTAATCAATCTGTGAAAAGCATGTCAACTCTCAAACAAGTAGGTTAGGTTAGGCTAGTTTAAGAAAAGCCTGTGGATGTTAATAGGCCCCATGCCATTATGGATGTAGGTGTAGGTCAAGCCAGGGTTACTGAAAAGTATCCTTGAAAAAATATTTAAATCAGGAATTCCATGCTGCTTACAAAGTCCATGTTCTCCATACCATGACCCTAAATCGTATCATGTACCACCAGAGTGCCAGTGTCTGTTAGCCGCTAAAGCCGGCAATGATATAGGAAATGATCCAATGTCTCATAAACTTCCCAACATGCTATCACGTACCGCACCTATTCTGCATCAGTGGGCTCATAGTCCTATGTGGCCTGTTGTGATACCGAAGGCTATAATAATCTCCTTCTTACTTATTTTCAGAAATCTTCTCACAATCTGGATCTCCTTATAAAATTATTGACGTCCTACCGACCGTTTCGCTGTTTCACAGAGTTATATGCGCCTTCGTCGCCCAGGTCCTTAACTCAGGCTGTGTCTCCTTGAAAGGCTTCGTATTAACAATGTTTATTGACGGCAGTCCTCTGGTCTTACATGCCAAATCATCTGCTCCCACATTCCCCCTTAGCCCGCTGTGGCCCGACATCTAAACAATGAGGATCGTGCTATCCTCAGAGAAGGCCTTAATCTTTTTCTTACACTCCAAGACTGTTCGTGACCTTACCATCTTGGTTGTAATTGCCCAGATGACTAGTTTACTGTCCGTTAAAATGTTCACATAAGACATCCTTGCGTTAGCACCACACCACTTTACACGTTCCAAACCACAGCAACTCTAAGCTCCGATTTGTGTGCAGGTCATCTTCATTACGAGAAGCTCAGCTGAGAGCTACCGGGCGCTTCCACAGGTTGTGGATAGTTGAATGCTTCGTACACGGAATAGCTGAAATAACAGTCGCGGACAATCCGCAATATCGATTGGAGAGTCTCAGTGAGAGGCTGGGCGGCATTGGCTCTTACTTAAATACTGAGTGCCTATGATACTCAATATGACAAGGCGTGCTATTGACGCTTTTAAATAACCAATGGCCATAACTTTCCCGCGGCGATCGGTCCTATGGACCATGGAGCTTGACGAGTACAGCTACCTCCACATACAAATGTGGTTACATTAATAACAACCAATTCCCAGAACGCCAGGGTCTCCACCTGCAAGACCGTATTATGTTTAGGCAGTCGAAAACAAATCTCAATAACTGGGTTCTCCATTTGGAGCCCAGGCCCCCAATCCGTCCTCTAGCTTCGATACATATGTGTAGCATGAACTCCCAAATGGCAATACAAGAGTTCCGTCAATCTATGACTGTGCCTCCGGCAGCTGTGACTCGCTCCCGACCTCAAATGTAATCTCAGGCATCCGATCGGAACCTCTTCCATTTCTCCCAGGTTTTCTATCGTCGCCTCGATTGTAACGTAGGTATGATCTGCTCCTATCCTCTATCCATTCTCCCATCGCCTTAGAAAGGAAGTAAGGCCTATAGGTCTATAGTTGGTATAGGTGTCGCAGAACTTATCTTGCCGGGCTTGGTTATAAATACCATCCTTGCCTCCTGTCAGGCTTTCGCAGTATATGCAAGACCTAAGCACGCTGTGAAAACAGTGGCCAGATGGCGTGCCAGATTGTTGAATTCCTTCTTTAGTAACGCCGCCATCAGTTCTGGGTGACTTAAATGGTTGAAAGCTTCTCAAGGCTTCCTCTACCAAAAATTCCCTAATGATCAACCTTCGATCAAAATCACTATTCCAAGATTCAGGTGTCTCCATGGGCCCGGTCGTATCCTGTGGAAACATGTTCTCCGTTGTCTCTGCCCTCACACCCAAATCGTCTACTGACGTTTCAGTTTGCACATGGGTTTTTGAGAGAAACTTTATTATCTTGGCAGCGTCATAAACGCTAGCGACCTGTACCCAGAAAACCTTTTAAGAGCCACGTTTTGCCCCTCTGATAATCTTATTGAATTCCATGAGACGCGTGTATTACATATCGCAACAAACTTTAGATTTTTTACGACGTGCTCTGTAAGAAAATCTGTGGGATTCTTTTCTAACGTCGCGAATCTTCCTGGTCATCGAAGAGGACCCACCCCCCTGCAATCGTAATCCTGTTGACATTTACATCAATCTCTTCTATGCTTGGACAATCTAAATTATCTTGCCCAAGTCTTCTTCTGAGTAGCCTTTCGATTTTTGTCCAGTTAGTTTTCAACTTATTCCGAAAGCTTATCGACTTCGGCGCTGGCCGTGCTATTCTAAACCTAAACCTAATGTACCGATGGTCAAAGAAAAAGTATTCCATGGAGACCCTCCAATCCTAAACCTCATCGATCAAATTTTATGAACATATCGTCACATCTAATACCTCCTCCCTAATCCTATTTACAAAGGTAGCGGTGTTACCATTATTAACTGTTATTAGGTCGTTAGTATTCGAGAATTCTGCCAGAGGTCGGACCCGCTTATTAACGTTGGTACTACCCCATGAAATGTGGTGAGTCGCATCGCACCCTATTAGTATCTCATTTCCTGTCTACTTTGCTGATTTCCTGTCTCGTTCAGGTGCGAGTTGATCTGAACGACCTCACTCATTGGTCCTCCAGTAAGTGGGCTTCTTGGGAGTGGCTCATGGCTTCCTGTTCTTTAGGCTGCATTGAGTTTCCTGTCACTGCACTGTCTGACGTTTCAATATTAGGTTATTTGCTTATCCTATTCTTCCGAATCTTGAGAAGGTCGGTGATGGTTTCATCGTCGGGTCCCTGTTCATTAGGCTGTATTGAGTCTCTCGTCCATGCACTGTCTGATGTTCCAATTTTAGGATCTTTGAGTGTCCTAGTTTTCCTAGACTTCTTGGATGTTAGTGCTGACCGGCTCCCTGTTCGATAGGCTGCATTGAGTTTTGTGTCACTGCACTGTCTGAAGTTTCAGTATTAGGATCTTTGCTTTTATAAGAATCTTTGCCTATCCTAGTCTTTCGAATCTTAAGAAGGTCGGTGCTAATCCCATCGAAGCGTCCCTGTTTGTTAGGCTGCAATGAGTCTCCCGCCCCTGACCTGCCTAATGTCTTAGTATTACAATTTTTGCTTATCCTTGTGTTCTCATTATTGAGAAAATTGTGATGGTTCCGTCGTCGACCCCCTGTTCCAAAGGCGGTATTGAGTCTCCTGCCACTGCAGTGTCTGATGTCTCAATATAAGGTTCTTTGCTTATCATAGTCTTGAAAAAGACGGTCATGGCCCCGTAGTACGCTATGCCTTTAGTCTTAGCCAAACTTGCCAAGGAGACTAGATCAATGCCCACTACAAGGGCCCTTTCCTCCATCTGCTCCCTGGGAAGACCTCTCATTTCTTTGCGACCAAACCTTAATTTTGCTTGCCTAAAAATCCCACCATGCGTTCCGTCGCGAATTTGCTGACCCTTCCCTTGATGAAAACGGTCGACTTTGGGAGCTGGCGCATGTCTATCTTTCTCACCAGGTGGATCTTTGCGCCCCAGGGAGTGTTAAAACTTCCAGAGAGCTTTTTGACGGTATCAATACAATCTGCTGACGCAAAGCGCAACGTCAAGATGTCTCCTCGCAGCTCATAATTTGTATGGATGCATCCTCTTCTAAGTTACACACACACTCGAAAACCGTTCTTTAACCAGATTCTCTAGGTGGGACCACCAGATCATCGGTGTAATCCTACCGGATGTACATCAGCTCATCGCTGTTGTGCTTTTTTGGCACTCCAGCGTAAAAGGGTAACTTTTTCAGCTACCATCTTCCCCTTCCGTGATGGCTGTGGCGTTCTTTTGGAAGTCACAGTCCTCCATGAAGACTCTTCTTTTGTTTCTGCTCCAACTTTGCCTCCCTCCACAGAATAACGTCTGGAGTCTCCCTTGCGAGAGGGCTGGCTTGGTTTTCCCTGAGTACTTGAAAGCGGGGAGTAGTCCAGCTTTTTAGCAGTTATGCTCTTCGGGATATCTGTTTCTCTTTGCAGCTTCCGTAGAAGTGCTTGGAAAGTCAGTGGTACCCCTTCGCTTTCACCCTTTTGCACTGCCTTCTCTGTCTTCTTGTGAGCTTAGCAAAGCCATCACCCACTACAGCCGTCCCGCTGTCCTCATCTCTCGATTCGGGTGCGATGATTGTTTCATTAACACTGTCGCTGTCTGAATCGGAAATACCACCTTTACTTAAAAGCCGAGGGCACCTTTTCCAGCTACCTTCTTCCCCTTCCGTGATGGCTGTGGCGTCCTTTTAGAAGTCACAGTCCTCCATGAAGACTCTTCTTTTGTTCCTGCTCCCACTTTGCCTTCCTCCAAAGAATAACGTCTGAAGTCTCCATTGCAGTTGGGCTGGCTTGGTTTTCCCTGAGTACTTGAAAGCAGGGAGCACACCAACGTTTTAGCAGTTATGCTCTTCTGAAGATCTGATTCGCTTTGCAGCTTCCTTAGAAGTGCTTAGAAAGTCAGTTTTACCATTATCGTTCCCCGGATTGCCTTCTCTGTCTTCTTGTGAGCTTAGCAAAGCCCTTACTCACTACTGCCGTCATCCCGCTGTCCTCATCTCTCGATTCGGGTGCGATAATTGTCTCATTAACACTGTCGCTGTCTGAATCTTAATCGGAAATACCACCTTTACTTAAAGGCCGAGGGCGAAATTGCAATCCCGTGTCTTCCTCATTGATGGTCTGACGACTGCTCATGCGCTTGAAGCATAACTCTCGAAAATAGGTGCCGACAGGGTGCCCTTAAGGAGGGACAGCATGTAACGCACAGTGGGGTACAATCAAAAAAAAAAAAATAATAAAACATATGCCTTGTGGGAAAGGTAGTGTAGCTCTTTGAAATTTGGAATTTCTTTAGAGCTGAGGTGTTATCGAGATCGTGTGCAAAATTTCTAGGCCCTATATTGCCCGGGCGCCTTTGGCAGGGCCCTAAAGTTGGTCACTTATTTAACTGAATTATTAGTTGTGGTCTTGTAGTCGTTGTAGATTTTGTCACAAATCCGAATTTTGCATAAAAATGAAAATCGAATCACAAATAGTTTCGTAAATTGCAAAATACGGAGCAGTTCTCAGCCAAAATTCGGAGCAGTTCTCAGCTAAAATAATTAAAAATCGAATATCCCCGAAACCAGTGGAAATATTGTAAACCTCAACCGGACTTTTTTGTAGGAATTTTCGACAACAGTCCGGCAAAAAAATTTTGGAAATCGAACCACAAACAAAGACTTGGCAGCCCCAACCAATTTTCGAAATACAGAGGTTACCAAATTTAGCGACCTGCCAAAAGACGCCTGGACGTGCCCAAGGTTGTTCTGGAGTCTTTTGGCAGGCCTCTTTGGTTTATGCACACGATCTCGATCATACCTCAGCTCTTACCATTCCAAATTTCAAAGAGATATCTTTACCCGCTCTCACACGGCATATTTTTTACTCGTTTTTTTTTTTTTTGATTTTCTCCCACTGTGTGTTGGGCCAAAGATATTTTCCCTTCCCTATTTTCGCACTGAAATCTTCCACAACGATTTCAATATAACGGGCGGGACAGCGGTCTTATTCTCTTTCTAGGCTTTCATAGAAAATATCCTTGGTCTGTTCGTCCTTGGCAACTAAAATATAGGGCCTCACCTCTCGGTGTTATTCTGGAGCCCTTCCCAAGCCATCGCACTTCCTGTTTAGCGGTAATGTCTGTCCTGTATTTCTCCGATACATCCGCCTATGGGTATAGTGAAACCCTCTTTATGAAGAGTGCGGATATTCGAGATGAAGATACTCAAGTTATGGTCCTTAAAACGTTTGCGGGGGTCGTCAACATATGGAAGATCCGTTTTTAAACTTCTTCCTTTTTATACCCACCACCATAAGATGGGGGGTATACTAATTTCGTCATTCTGTTTGTAAGTACTCGAAATATTCGTCTGAGACCCCATAAAGTATATATATTCTTGATCGTCGCGACATTTTATGTCGATCTAGCCATGTCCATCCGTCCGTCCTTCCGTCCGTCCGTCTGTCTGTCGAAAGCACTCTAACTTCCGAAGGAGTAAAGCTAGCCGCTTGAAATTTTGCACAAATACTTCTTTTTAGTGTAGGTCGGTTGGTATTGTAAATGGGCCATATCGGTCCATGTTTTGATATAGCTGCCATATAAACCGATCTTGGGTCTTGACTTCTTGAGCCTCTAAAGGGCGCAATTCTCTTCCGATTTGACTGAAATTTTGCACATAGTGTTTTAGTATCACTTCTGACTACTGTGCTAAGTATGGTTCAAATCGGTCCATAACCCGGTATAGCTGTCATACAAACCGATCTTGGGTCTTGACTTCTTAAGCCTCTAGAATGCGCAATTCTTATCCGATTAGTATGAAATTTTGCACCACGTGTTTTGTTTTGATATCCAACAACCGTGCCAAGTATGGTTCAAATCGGTTCATAACCTGATATAGCTGCCATATAAATCGATCTGGGGTCTTGACTTCTTGAGCCTCTAGAGAACGCAATTCTTATCCGATTGGAATGAAATATTGCACGATGTGTTTTCTTATGATATCCAACAACTGTGCCAAGTATGGTTCAAATCGGTCCATAACCTGATATAGCTGCCATATAAACCGATCTTGGGTCTTGACTTCTTGAGCCTCTAGAGGTCGCAATTATTATCCGATTGGAATGAAATTTTGTACGTCGGATCCTTTCATGACCATCAACATACGTGTTTATTATGGTCTGAATCGGTCTATAGCCCGATACAGCTCCCATATAAATCGATCTCTCTATTTTACTTCTTGAGCCCCCAAAGGATGCAATTCTTATTCGAATTGGCTGACATTTTACACAGGTCTCCAACATATAATTTAATTGTGGTCTAAACCGGATCATATCTTGATATCGCTCTAATAGCAGAGTAAATCGTTTCTTTTATCCTTTTTTTGACTAAGAAGAGATGCCGGGAAAAGAACTCGACAAATGCGCTCCATGGTGGAGGGTATATAAGATTCGGCCCGGCCGAACTTTGCACGCTTTCACTTGTTCCAAAGTAACCTCTTTAAGTTTTCCAGGTGATGGGCTTCGAATCCGACGCACAAACCCATCTTTTTATCGTTCTACAGGTGAACTCGTGGCAGATTTTAGCTCACTACATTTAACGAATTTTAAAGGTAGCTACCCAGGTGACACCACAGGGAGGTTTGTGCACACATTCGAGACGAAGGAAGACCAAGAAAAGCCTGGATATTGTCAAGTTAAAACCAATCAGAACCGTTGCTTGGCTTCCAACATCCCCATGTTGACTATGCGTGAAAAATCTCTTTAAATCGGTTCGGATTTTTGCATATCTCCATAGTTTTCCTCCGGCCTTTACTACATTTGACATGAGGAGTTTTAAGTTACCTTTCAATGAAAGAGGTTCTTTATATTGGGTTGCCCAAAAAGTAATTGCGGATTTTTTAAAAGAAAGTAAATGCATTTTTCATAAAACTTAGAATGGACTTTAATCAAATATACTTTTTTTACACTTTTTTTCTAAAGCAAGGTAAAACAGCTGATAACTGACAGAAGAAAGAATGCAATTACAGAGTCACAAGTTGTGAAAAAATTTGTCAACGCCGACTATATGAAAAATCCGCAATTACTTTTTGGGCAACCCAATATATATATTATCCATTGTATATGCTCTTCTATGCTCTCAGCCCTACTTTTGTCCTTCCTAACTTGCTGAGTCTAAAAATCGCTGTACTTATTCTCAGAAAGTTTTAAATGGAAAAACAAAGCTGTTTTTTTATATTTTTGCCTGGATTCCAAATCCAGACGTTCAGGCGGATTTGTTAACCTATGCCCTATAGTGGCCTTCTATTGGAAATTTTAAATAGAAAAATGTTGTCTATGTAGTTGTTCTGATGTGCCAAGAGTGTTACACTGCCACACGACTCTAATTGACTTGTTAAAGGTCATATGTATTTAAAATCAAGGACAGATTCATAACAAGATTAAGGGAATCATTCTGCAAAAACTTTTCACAAATCTTAAGGCACACGCGTGTCATTACCGAACGCAAGGATATGGCTGTAGTGGACACAAAGTAAAAAAGGCAAATTGTGTTTATAAAGTAGTTTAAGTTTGTTTCTTAAGTCTTTCGTTTCCGCTGTTCCCTGAATATTGAAAATTGTCATATGTATTTAAAATCAGGGACAATTTGATAACTAAGGACAATACTTTTCCAAAATCCTTGCTAAAACATGAGTCACAGATAAGACACACGACTGCCATTAGCGAGCACAAGGCCATAGCTGTAGTAATGAAAAATCCCACTTTGTTTATAAAGTAGTTGGTGTCAAAGTTTGTTTCTTAAGTCTTTCGTTTCTATTGTCATCTGAATATTAAAGATTTTTATTAGTCATTTAAAATCAGGGACAATTCGATAACAAGGGACAATACTTCTTCAAAATCCTTGCAAAAACAAGAATCATAACTAAGACACACGACTGCCATTAGTAAACTCAAGGTCATAACTGTAGTTATGAAAACTCCAACTATATTTTTAAAGTAGTTGGTGTTAAAGTTTGTTTCTTAAGTCTTTCGTTTCCACTGTCAGCTAAAGATGACAAGGTGCATTCAAGGCTACCTCTTAAATTTTACTTATTTTTCACGCTTCTGTAGCTTGACTTAAGGACATCAAAAAATACTTTGAAAGTAATAGTCAAGAGAAATTCTTAAGTAATAAAGGAACAAATGTAGACACACGATTTTGACGCAGTAGTCAAGGACACTTTAATGATGTGAAGGCAATTTAATGGCTTCATTTTGAAGCAGAGTAATAAAATATGTAGCCTTTTTAGATTGGATGAATGTCAAAGTCGAATGAGAGCCATAAAATAATATCGGAAACAAAGCAAAGTCATTCATGCATTATAATAAAAATAAAACAATTTAAATAATGATAAGAATAACTAAGAATTATTTATAAAATTATACAAATATGAGTTTAGCTAGTATCTCTCTTTATATATAAAAATCAATTTGTGTTTGTTTGTTTGTATGTTTGTGTGTTCCTTATAGACTCAGAAACAGCTGAACCGATTTTTTTTTGAAATTTTCACAGTTGGTGCATAGGGTACTACATTTTTTGATATCTGAAGAGGGGCGGACCCTCCCCCTTACCCTAATTTTCAGAAACGCCAGATCTCTGAGATGGGTGGTTCGATTTAAGCGAAATTTTGGGGTACCTAGTGGGGCTGCCCCACTCTAAAACTGACAAAACATATATTTAGAACAATCACGACAATATGGGACTCAAATGAAAGGTATTTAGGATGAGAAAACGTGTCTGATATCCAATTGTCGGACCAAGTGATAGGGGGACCACCCCAAGCCCCAAAACACATATCGGACATATTTACCGACCATGGCAATATGGGACTCAAATGAAAGGTATTTGCGAGTGGAATACGAATCTGATATCCAAATGTGGGACCATGTTTTGGGGGTCCACCCCTTTCCCAAAACACCCCCAAACAGGACTTATTTACTGTCCATGGGAAAATGGGGCTTAAATAAAAGGTATTTGAGTGTAGAATACGAATCTGATATAAAAATATGGGACCAAGTGTTTGGGGGGCCGCCTCTCTTCAAAAATATCCCCCAAGGGGGACAAATGAAAGGTCTTTGGGAGTAAAGCACGAATTTGATATCAATATACGGGAAAAGTGTCTATGGGGCCACCCCACCCCCACAACACCACCCAAATAGGAAATATTTGCTGAGGCTCAAATAAGAGCGTTTTTAAAGAGGAACACGAATCCGATAAATATTATCAAGGCCAACTCACTGAGTGGCCGCCCATCCCCCAAAACACCCCCCAAGCCGGTCATGTTTGCCGACTATGGAAATATGGGGCTCAAATTAAAGGTATGTGGGAGTAGACCACGTATCTGATATCAACATAAGGGGCCAACTGTCTAGCGGACGTCCCACCACCATAACAACCCCCAAATAGGACGTATTTGCTCACCAAAACAATTTGAGTATTAAAAAGAGTGGAACTAAATATTCATAGTTTTTAGGGCCAATACACCAACATGTTTGCTGACTGTTGCAAAAAGGAGTTTAAATGAGATTAGAAAACGAATTTGATATACAATTTTGAAGACAATGGCAATATGGGGTTCAAATAAATAAATATATAGATATATGAGAATAGAGCACGCTGCTGATATATTTTCAGAGCTTAGAATTTGGGGGACCTCACTCACCAAAACACCCCTAAATCGGGCATATTTACCGACCATGACAATGTGGGGCTTAAATGAAAGCTATTGGGGGGTAGAGCAAGAATTGATACCCATTTTCGGAACCAATTTTCTGGGGGTCTACCCCTTTGCCAAAATATCCCACATACCGCAATTTTTTAGTGACCATCGCAATATGGGCTCAAATAAAGGTATTTGGAAGTAGAATACGAATTTGATATCCAAATGTAGGACCATGTGTTTAGGGCATCACCCCCTCCCGAAAACACTCCCCAAAGGGTAAAAATTTTTCGACAATGCCAATATGATAACCTATTTTGGGGCCATGTGTTTGATGACGCCTTAACGTGTAAACTTCCCTAAACTAATGGCAATATGGGGTTTAAATAAATTGTATTTAAAAGAAGAGCACGATTCTGATATTTCTTCAGGGCCAAGTGTCTGGGGGACCACCTCACCCCCGAAAACACCCCTAAATCAGATATCATGAGAATATCGGTCTGAAATAAAGTATTTTAAGAATGGAGTACACCTTACATCCATACTTAAATTCGTAAACCAATAAAGATCATATGGGATTCAGATAAAAGCACTTAAATTGTTAAACTGTTAGTCAAGCTATATACTATTTTCGTAGCATAGTATTTGACTAAAAGCTCTTTAATTGTCGAAAATAAATATTCCAAGGAAAATTTTGTTCCATATAAAGTAAAAGAAGGCGCAGCAGAGCGGGCCCGGGTCAGCTAGTAATGCAAGCAAATGGTCATTTGTTACCCGATTCTCATGAAATTTGGAAGGAAGGATTTTCTCTTGACTCTCGGAATTACTGGCGAATTTCATAGAAATCGGTTCAGATTTAGATATAGCTGTCATATATGTATAACGCCCCATTTTAACTCCTAGAGCCACTGCAAGCGCATTTATTTACCAATCTTTCCAAATATTGGTATAACGCTTTCCTTGACGACTTCTACGATATTTGTAAAGTATACTGCTATAAAGTGCACATTTGGTAACCAATTCTCTCGAAATTCGCCAGGAAGGATTTTCTTATACCTATTAATATTACTGTTGAATTTCATAGCAATTGGATCAGATTTAGATATAGCTGCCATATATGTATAACGCCCGATTTTCACTCCTAGAGCCACAGCAAGCGCATATATTTACCAATCTTCCCAAAATGTTGTACAACGCTTTCCTTGACGACTTATACGATATTTGTAAAGTTTATTCGAAATCGGTTCAGATTTAGATATAGCTCGCATGTATATATTCGTCCGATTTTGAGAAATACTGCAGGATTTTCTGAAGGATTTTCTTATACCTCTTAATATTAGTGGCGGTATGCATTGACATCGAGGGGGCTTTTAACAATGTGCGAAGCGACACACTGACCCAATCCTTAGACCAGTACCGGGTAGACCCGGTCCTTAGAGACTGGATAAACCGTATGCTAAGGAACAGGTGGATAAATTGTGTGTTAAGGTGCATGGCATAAGTATAAGGGAGAAAGTTGCACAGGGCACGCCACAGGGGGGCATTTTATAGCCACTCCTATGGGTGACCACCAAAAATGACCTATTACGGATGCTGACTGAGAAGGGATTTGAATCCATCTGCTAAGCAGACGATGTTATTAATCTTCCAGGGGGGTTAGGATCCGAACGAGCTATGCAGAAGGGCCGAAAGGGTCTTTCATATGGCATATGATTGGGCTAGACCCATAGGTCTCAATGTTAACCCAGAGAAGACTGAAATATGCCTGTTCACGAGGAAGACGAAGGTGGACCAATTTATCGCACCACGTTTCCTCAATAAGACGATTTCGATATCTGACAAGGTCAAATACTTAGGTGTGATCTTGGACAGGAAACTGAATTGGAAGTGTCACATTCAGGAGCGTACTGAGAAGGCCCACAGATGTTGGGCACTATGTAGACGGGCCGCAGGCTCGAAATGGGGCCTTAATCCTAGGATAGACCACTGGCTCTACAGGAGCGTGATTAGACCAATACTTACTTACGCCTCAGTAGTTTTGTGGACTGCTATGGAGAAAAAGTGCAACATAAGGACCATACAACAGGTTCGGAGAACATGTTGTCTTGGCATAGACGGAGCGATGAGGACCACGCCCACAAGGGCACTGGGGACTATTCTAGATATCCGACCCATTGACATACAGATTAAGTGTGAGGCAGCCATTGCGGAGACTTAAGGCTCGGAGACTTAAGGCGATGGGAGAATGGATTGAGGATGGGAGCAGCTCATACCATCGCGGTATAATCGAAGCGATGATACGAAACCTGGAATGAAGGGAAGAAGTTTCCAATCGGATACCTGAGATGAACCCTGAAATCGAGTGCAAGGCACTGCAGCCAGCGGCACAGTCATGGATTGACGGAACCCTAGTATTGCCATCTGGAAGATCATGTTACACGGATGGATCTAAGATATATGACAGAGTGGGCCTCGAAGTATTCATTGAGAACCCAAAAACTGAGATCTGTTTTAGACTGCCTGACCATAATACGGTCCTGCAAGGGGAGATCCGGGCGATCACGGAATGCGTGAAGTGGTGTGGTGCTAACGCGAAGACGTCGAGTGTGAACATCTTTACCGACAGTAAAATTGCCACAAGGGCAATAACAACTAGGACGGTAAGATCACGAACAGTCTTGCATTGTATGAAGGAGATTAATGCCTTCTCTGAGGATGGTAAAATCCGCGTTATTTGGTTGCCGGGCCATAACGGAGTAAGGGGAAATGAAAGGGCAGACGATTTGACAGTGAAGGCCAGAGTACTGCCTTCAATAAACTTGGTTAACCCGAAGCATTTCGGATCAACGCAGTCCGTGTTAAGGGAGTGAGCAAAAAATGCGCATGCAACATTGTGAAACAGCGAAACGGTCGGTAGGACGGCAAAAATCGTATGGGTGGATTCAGATCGTGAAAAGACGAGGCTATCACTGAAAGGAAGCAAGAAGGAGGTCAGTATAGCTATGGGTATCATAAAGCGACACATAGGACTACGAGCTCACTTATGTAAAATCGGTGCGGCAATTGATGGCATGAGTAGGGAAGGCGGGGAAGATGATTAGACGTTGCAGCATTTCATCAGTCATTGTCCGGCTTTTGCGTCTGACAGTTACCGGCACTTAGGTTGAGACACAATATCAGACATGAACCAACTTAGGGGAGTGGTATTGAAAACAGTTAAGGATTTTGTAAGTAGCACGGAATTCCTAACTTAAAATTTTCTTTTTAGAGGTTACTTTGTAGTTTTTAGAGCGCACAACAAGCTGGCTTAGACTTTTGTATTTCCTTACTGGTTTTTATTATGAATTAACCAATCACATTATTTACAATATCCAACGCCTATTAGAATATTAATGCCGATCTCCCTTGTTTCACATATATACATTCTAAAATTTGTGATTCTGTTCTATAACCATTATTATAATGGATCAGTTTTATTACTAAATCGAAGAGTTAATGACTTTATCTAAATTTTTAATGGCTTTCGCCATAAAAAATTATATTATCACAAATATTGCATGGGAATAACTCAAAAAGTTTAGAATCACATTTTAATACAATTCACAAACGTTTTATTGCCTTGAAATTCAAACAGAAAAATGAGTTATAAAAATTTGCTAATTAAGGCATGTGATTAAGAACCAAATGACTTTTTGTTAATTACCACTCTCAATTATATTGAATCGTTTAAAAACATGATATCATCATCAAAAGTTGTTTTTGTTTTCATTTTAAAAAGTATGAACATGATTTGACCGTGAAATCAGTGACATAGTCAACGGAAAAGGAAACCAAAGGAAGACGAAATTTCAAATTTTTCATTAAAATTGTTAAAGTCTTTTCATTATGCTTATTTGTCTCAAACATTTTCCGAACATTTTTTCCATAGAATAATTTCAATAAATATATTTAAAGACGAAATTTTAACCCATTAAGCCTCAATTCCATTGCCCAATTTGATGAAATTTTATCTCTATATATAAAAGAGACGCCTGATTAGCTGACTGACTTATTGGCTGACTAAATGACCAACTTCCAGCCCAAACGGCTAAAGCTAGTTACGAAATTTGGCACGAATATGGCTCTTGGGTTATTGGCGTGCGGTAAGACGGGGTTTTGTGATATTCGTACGTTTAGGTACTAAAAAGTACGAAATGGTGACTTTTTATCTAGCGAGGACGGGCTAGAATTATGAAGTTGGGCTCAACTTAAAGAGCGTCTCGAAAAAATAAGATGTGGTGACAAAAATTTGCTAAAATAGTACCGAAAGTGAAAAAATTGTACTTTTAGTAACGCAATGGGAATTTTTGGTAAATTGTTTGTTAGTTGAGCTGGAGCTTTGAATTTTGGATTTTAGGTACACTATGGCAACCTAAATTGGGATGCCAAAAGAGTTTTTGGACATTTATAAACAAAAAAGTACCAAAAAAAAAAGTACGAAATATGTCATCTTTGCATAGGACGAACGGGTAGAGCTAGATCTTCGAAATATGGCTTGCTTGGCTGATTGTTGTTGCGAAATAAATGGGTTAAGTAGAAAAAATATGAAAACTAGTAATGGAAACGGAAGAAGCGTACCGTACCGTACCGTATTTGGTAACATTTCATACTTTCTTTACTGATTGAACTAGATCTTCGAAATTTAACAAATTATCGATGTTTTGACAAATATACAATAAGTTGTACCGAATATGAAATGTTGAAATCATACCAGGAGTGGAATAAAAAGTACTTAAGTACTGTAATTGGTACAATTTAGTACTTTCATTATAGATTGAACTACAGATACAGGCATATCGTGGCAGAGATTGTTTTGAAATTTGTACAATTAGGTACAAAAATTTAAAAAAATTTACTTTATTTACGGATTGACCTAAAGATTTTAAAATTGCGCATTAAAGGTTTTTCATACCCCCCACCATAGGATGGGGGTATACTTATTTCGTCATTCTGTTTGTAACTCCTCGAAATATTCGTCTAAGACTCCATAAAGTATATATATTCTTGATTGTCGAAACAGCCAATGTCCATCCGTCCGTCCGTCTGTCTGCCGAAAGCACGCAAACTTTCGAAGGAGTACAGTTAGAGGCTTAAAATTTTGCACAAATACTTCCTATTAGTGCAGGCCGGTTGGGATTGTATATGGGTCTTGACTTCTTGAGCAGCTAGAGGGCACAATTCTTATCCGATTTGAGTGAAATTTTACATGAGGTGTTTTATTATGACTTCCAACAACTGTGATAAGAATAGTTCAAATCGGTCTATAACCTGATATAGCTGCCATATAAACCGATCTGGGGTCTTGACTTCTTGAGCCACTAGAGGACGCAATTATTATCCGAGTTGGCTGAAATTTTGCACGACGTGTTTTGTTACGACTACCAACAACTGTGTTAAGAATAGTTCAAATCGGTCTATAACCTGATGTAGCTGCCATCTAAACAGATCTTGGGTCTTGACTTCTTGAGCCTCTAGAGGGCGCAATTCTTATCCGATTTGAATGAAATTTTGCACAACTTGTTTTGCTATGAAGTCCAACAACTGTGTCAAGTATGGTTCAAATCGGTTCATAATCTGATATAGCTGCCATATAAACCAATCTTGGGTCTTGACTTCTTGAGGCAAATTGGATAATAATTTCGCTGTCTGTGGCTCAAGAAGTCAAGATCCCAAATCGGTTTATATGGAAGCTATATCAGGTTATGAACCGATTTGAGCCATACTAGACACAGTTGTTGGACATCATAATAAAATACGTCGTGCAAAATTTCAGCCGAATCGAACAAGAATTGCTCCTTCTAGAGGCTCATGAAGTCAAGACCCAAGATCGGTTATATGGCTGTATCAGATTATGAACCGATTTGAACCATACTTGACACAGTTGTTGGACTTCATTAGAAAACACGTTGTGCAAAATCTCATTCAAATCGGATGAGAATTGCGCACTCTAGAGGCTCAAGAAATCAAGACCCAAGATCCTTTTATATGCCAGCTATATCAAAGCATGGAGAATATGGCCCATTCACAATTGCAACCGACCTACACTAATAAGAAGTATTTGTGCAAAATTTCAAGCGGCTAACTGTACTCCTTCGAAAGTTAGCGTGCTTTCGACAGGCAGACAGACGGACGAACAGACGGACTTGGCTAGATCGACATAAAATGTGACGACGATCAAGAATATATATACTTTATGGGGTCTCAGACGAATATTCCGAGTGGTTACAAACAGAATGACGAAATTAGTATACCCCCATCTTATGGTGGAGGCGATGAAAAAATTAAAGTATCTTTACCAATTTTGAAAAAATGTGTGGTGGCTTTGTCTCTAGGCCCAAGAAAATGATTGTGCCAAATTTGAAGACGATCGGATGAAAATTGCGACCTTTACTTTATATATTGGGTTGCCCAAAAAGTAATTGCGGATTTTTTAAAAGAAAGTAAATGCATTTTTAATAAAACTTAGAATGAACTTTAATCAAATATAATTTTTTACACTTTTTTTCTAAAGCAAGCTAAAAGTAACAGCTGATAACTGACAGAAGAAAGAATGCAATTACAGAGTCACAAACTGTGAAAAAATTTGTCAACGTCGACTATATGAAAAATCCGCAATTACTTTGTGGGCAACCCAATAACATGGACAGACGGACAGATAAACGGAAAGACGGACGGACAGACAGACGGACAGACAGACGGACAGACAGACGGACAGACGGACGGACATAGCTAAATCGAATCAGAAAGTGATTTTGAGTCTATCGGTATACTTATCAATGGATCAATCTCTCTTCCTTCTGGGTGTAACAAACAAATGCACTAAGTTATAATACCCTGTACCACAGTAGTGGTACATTGTATTATTATGTTGCAAATACATTGTCTTAATTATGTCTTTGTGCCGGATTTTAATGTATATTTGTTTCACCATCATTGTCTCACTGGGCAAGGACTCACCCATATCGCCTCAATTAGTGAAAATGTCTATGGGACCAATAAAAAAACTGCGGCAGTAGCATTTTCTTTTAATTTTTAAACTACCTCGTTGTTAAGTAAAAGGTCAACTTTATTACAAACGCTTCATAATTGGCAGCAAAAGAAAGTTTGAGAACATTTTCTCAAATCTGATCAAAGATTTCAGTGCAAATTTTGAATGAAAACAAAAAACTGTAATTAACCATGAAAGTATTTAGGAAATTTAGACACATTATGTGTATGTCTTCTTATGCCATCCTTAAAAATAATTAAGCTGAAAGACCTTTACTGCCATAATTACAGTCGTGTGTCAGCTTCTATTTTTCTTTGGTATTTTGCTTATTCAAGGATTCTCCATTACTGATACTGCTGATGTTTGACTTGTTCCCCTGACCTTGGCATGAAAGGACACAGTTTAATTAGACAATGTGAAGTTGATGGGCTATGCAAGACTTGTGGGTGTTTGAGAACTGAAATGGTTACATACAAATGTAGTCATTCCCTTTGTAACAACTCGAAATAGCAATCTGTGAGCCCAAAAAGTATAAATAATCATAATAGTTTTGTCAATTTAATTGGACACAGGAAATCTGGTAACTGACACAGACAACATGCTGAGGATATGGAAAGAACATTTTAGCCAACTACTAGTGTCCGATGTTGGCGGCGAAGAGGATACCATAGAATCAATCCCTGATGATGGTATAGAATGTTTACCTCCTAGTCAGAATGAGGTCAAAGTAGCAGTGACCCGACTAAACACCAACAAGGCAGCAGGAGCCGACGGTTTACCCGCTGAACTATTTAAGACCGGAGGCGACACGCTGATAAGGCGTATGCATCAGCTTATCTGCGCAATCTGGCTAGAAGAACGCATACCCGATGATTGGAACCTCAGCATACTATGTCCCGTACACAAGAAAGGAGACAAGACGGAATGTGCCAACTACAGAGGAATAAGTCTCCTCCCCATCGCATACAAGATACTCTCGAGCGTAGTGTGTGAAAGATTAAAACCTAAAGTCAATGAGATAATTGGGCCCTATCAATGCGGTTTTAGACCTGGTAAATCCACCCTAGACCAGATATTCACACTGCGCCAAATCCTAGAAAAGACCCGAGAAGGACAAATCAACACCTACCACCTCTTTGTTGATTACAAAGCCGCCTTCGAAACTCCTTTACGTTCAATGGTATTTCAAGCCATGTCTGAGTTTGGTATCCCTGCAAAATTAATAAAACTCTGCAGGATGACACTTGCTGATACGCGTTCCTCAGTAAGAATAGGAAAGAATCTCTCCGAAGCATTTAATACCAAACGAGGTTTCAGACAAGGAGACAGCCTACCGTGTGATCTCTTTAATATCCTGCTGGAGAAGATTATACGAAACGCAGATGTGAATAGATGTGGCACACTAATCACAAGAGAGCACATGCTACTTGCCTATGCCGACGATATCGATATCATAGGTCGGTCACCGGAAGTAGTAACTGCAGCCTTTGAAAGAATCGAACGAGAGTCAGTGAAAATGGGTCTGGCAGTAAATGGAGATAAGACGAAATGGATGTCTCCACTCCCAAAAAGCCTTGTACAACCGAGCAGATAAAGAACATGGAGAAAGTTGGGAATCACAACTTTGAGATAGTCAGTAACTTTATCTACCTCGGCACCGCCGTAACCGAAACGAATGACACCAGTTTTGAGATACAGCGAAGAATAATACTGGCAAACAGATGCTACTTTGGACTAAGTAGGCAGTTTAGAAACAATGCCATCTCTCGACAGACGAAGATTACACTGATACTACCCGTTCTGTTATATGGTTCTGAAGCATGGGTACTTGTGAAAGCAGATGAGACAGTGCTTGGAGTATTTGAGAGAAAGATTCTTCGTGGAATACATGGACCAGTTTGCGTTAACGGTGTATATAGGCGACGTATGAGCCACGAGCTGTATGAGCTGTATAACGACGATAGCTTAGTTATACGCATCAAAATACAACGGCTGCTTTGGCTAGGTCATGTTGTCAGAATGGATGAAGAAGCTCCAACAAAAAAGTTTTTTGAAGGCAAACACGGTGGTACACGCAAACCGGGAAGACCAAAAGCCCGATGGAAAGATCAAGTTGTGGGAGACACCTCGAAACTTGGTGTCAGAGATTTTAGAATGAGCGCAGAAGATCGAGGCGCTTGGAATGCTATTCTACGTTCGGCTAGTGGAAAAAATATTCTGTCATAGCCAATTAAAGTAAGTAAGTAAGTAATTGGACACAGATAGCCATGTCCATCCATCTTTCAAAATTGGAAAAGCGTTCGAATGAATAAAGCTATTCACTTGAAATGTTATAACAAATTATAAATTTTTTCTTCAATGACAGCCATTTATTCATAATTCAGTTCAAGAATATTCATATTTCATTTAACCATGGAGCTAGGGTGTCAGCCACAGCCTTTTATTATTATTTTTGCTTTAAAATCTGTCTGACTCTGTGCGCTTTTAGCTTGCCTTGCTGATCCATGCGCTTATGCCAGTGGTTTCACTGGCAATTTCAACGCTTTTCAATTGCATTTAATTAAGTTGTTAAAAACTCAACTGCTGAGTACTCGCACCTTACTTGATCTTTTGCATATCCCCCACTCCTCCTCTCTCACTCTCTTAATCATGCTACATTGTCCCTCCCCAATCCCATCTTCTCTTTGGTGACTTCTGCTTCTGAATGGAGATGCAAATAAAGGTGTTTGCTTAATCTTGACTTAAACATTTTTATTTGTGTTTCTTTAAAACAAAAAAGAAAAGAAAAACAAAAAAAAAATGATTATTAAACAAAATCGTGCTACGAGTTTGTTGGTATTTTTTTTCGTTTTTATTGATTATTGTAATAATGATGTTTTCTTTTGTATGGGGGGGGGGGGGTTCGGCTCATATTGAAACGCAAATTATTTTTATTTTGATTTATAAAGTAATTAATTGACAAAACAACTGCAATTAAGCAAATGCAAACAGTAAAACGCTTATTTATAAATTAAGCAGCAATCATTTATGGCATTTGACATACAAGCGTAACGAATGGTTGCGAATATTGGGATCTTAAGTGAAGTGGAATTGAAATGCATTGCATTGTGGGTGTTTTTTTTTGGATTTGTCATTGGTGGCGGTGATTGGCAAATTTATTTAATAATTTAATTGAATTTAAGACGTTTTATGTGGAACGTGTGTCATTGTGGACAAAAAAATGCCGAAATTGGTTTAAAGCTTTCAAGTTCGTTTCTTAAGTCTTTTGTGTAGTATCAGGTAATTATTTCAGGTTCGTTTCTTAAGTCTTTTGTATAGTATGAGGTAATTATTTCAAGTTCGTTTCTTAAGTCTTTTGTATAGTACCAGGTAATTATTTCAAGTTCGTTTCTTAAGTCTTTTGTTTGACATAAATTTAGTGATTGAATAACCAACATGCAAAATGCAAGGCATGTATATGCAGTGCATTGTGTTGGCTAATAAAGGGTCCGAAGGGCTCCACGAGGGCTTAGATCGTAGCTCTTCAAGGACAACGTCAAGGTCTGGTTGAACATTACTGCATTTCATCGTATTATAACTTACCTGGGAAGCACCGAATTCACTTTGGTGATCGTTTTTAAACTTTGAGCGAGCCTAAAAAAGAAATATTTATGCTAATTAAAACACTTTCTACATGAATAGCTAGGCTAGATTTTTGGTCATACGGAGAGAACATTGTTTTCAATTTTAAAGACGGTAGGTACCGTGATTTCAACAGAATGGACTGACATGGTAAGATTGTCCAAGAATATTACGAGGATCGAGTTTTATTTTTTTTAAGTTTTGCAAACGAAATGAATAAGCCTCCCTGCTCTGAGGGTGGGCCAATTATTTCGTTGCCTTACAAACAGAGTGATGAAGTTAGTATACCTCAAGTAGTCGAGATGGTAGTATTGTCGGATTACCAGTACAATGCCATGGCAGCCGGTTGTATGTACCGGATTGTCCTGATGGAGACCTCTATTGGCATAGGGATGCCGCTTCAATGTAAGTGTTTATCCTTTTCTCGTCAAGTGAGAGCCTCTCTTAGGCAACGACCAACGGGGCATAGCTTTGACAGAGCAGATTGAAGGCTCCACATTGTGCACGGTTAATAAGGACATTTCCATTACTTCCCCCGATCTTTTGAATGACTTATCCTAGCAAACCGTAATTTTTTTGGGATCAGACCACCTCACCATTATACTTAGACTTCATAACCTCTACGCACCGGATGTTTATCAAACAGAAGAAGGCCGATGGAGTCAGCTTCAGAGAGTACAACAATCATAAACTTAGAGAGCTGAAGCCCCCATCAAATGTCCTAGTTTCTGAGAGAAAATTTCAAGATTTCGTTAACTCAGCAGCCGTTCGAATACCCCAGCGGTACTCGAACGCGAGGGTGATGGGATTCGTTGCACGATCTCCCTTCTCTCATTAGTAGCCACCCTAGATGCTTGAGAGACTACTCCTCGCAAGCGTCATTGGAGAATTTCCATTCTCCGAGCTTCAGCATAGATTTAAAAGCCTAGAAATGGCCCGAATAAAGGGGAAATGTACTGACCGATAGCCCTTCTATACCTAGTACCCAGCGAAGATACCTGAGAGACTACTCCTCCCGAGCCTCTATGGAGAATTTCCATTTGACGAGAATCAGCATGGATTTCGAAGACTGCATAGCAAAACCACTGCTTTCCATGGCAACTAGGCACACATTAAATGTAGCTTCAATCAGCGCAGGCAACAAAGAGGTGATAGGTAGTACGGCCCTTGGTGTACTGGACCTATCGAAGGCATTCGACGCGGTTCTCCAGCCAGGCCTGGAACGTCGGATTGTGAATTATCTGTGTGGTCGTCAATGATTTGTGTAATTAAGAGATAAAAAGTCGAAACACCGAAACAACAGTGAACCAGGGAGTTCCCCAAGTAGGAGGTGATATCTCCGGCACTTTTTAACACCTACGTATTCTCTATTCCACCTCCAGCAGACGGCATAGAGATTGTATCATATGCAGATGATTGCACGATAATGGTATCAGGCCCTGCACCCATTGTTGATGTGATTGCTACCTCAATGAATTTGCCGCTTATTTCGCTGCAAGATATTTGAAGATATCCGCCACGAAATCTTCAGCCACATGGTTCACTACAGATACGCGTGAGGTGAATAATGACTTACTTTTCTTTAATTGGCTACGACAGAATATTTGTTCCACTAGCCGAACGTAGAATAGCGTTCAAAGCGCCTCGATCCTCTGCGCTCATTCTAAAATCTCTGAAACCAAGTTTCGAGGTGTCTTCCACCACTTGATCTTTCCATCGGGCTTTAGGTCTTGCTTGTGTTTGCCGTCAAAATACCTCTTTACAGGAGCTTCTTCATCCATTCTGACAGCCATTGTAACTATGCTATCGTCGTCATACAGTTCATACAGCGCGCAGTTCACACGTGGTTCATAAACTGGTCCATATATTTTACGAAGAATCTCTCTCTCAAATACTTCAAGCAGTGCCTCATCTGCTTTCACAAGTACCCATGGTTCAGAGCCATATAACAGCACGGGTAGTATCAGTGTCTTGTAAAGTGCAGTCTTCGTCTGTCGAGAGGTGACTTTGTTTCTAAACTGCTTACTTAGTCCAAAGTAGCATCTGTTTGCCAGTATTATTCTTCACTTTATCTCAAAACTGGTGTCATTCGTTTCGGTTACGGCGGTGCCGAGGTAGATAAAGTTACTGACTATCTCAAAGTTGTGGTTCCCAACTTTCTCCATGTTCTTTATCTGCTCGGTTGTACAAGGCTTTTTGGAAGTGGAGACCATCCATTTCGTCTTATCTCCATTTACTGCCAGACCCATTTTCACGAGTGACTCTCTTTCGATTCTTTCAAAGGCTGCAGTTACTACTTCCGGTGACCGACCAATGATATCGATATCGTCGGCATAGGCGAGTAGCATGTACTCTCTTGTGATTAGTGTGCCATATCTATTCACTTCTGCATCTCGTATAATCTTCTCCAGCAGGTTATTAAAGAGATCACACGATAGGCTGTCTCCTAGTCTGAAACCTCGTTTGGTATTAAACGGTTCGGAGAGATTCTTTCCTATTCTTACTGAGGAACGCGTATCAGCAAGTGTCATCCTGCAGAGTCTTATTAATTTTGCAGGGATACCAAACTCAGACATGGCTGGAAATACCTTTGAACGTAAAGGAGTATCGAAGGCGGCTTTGTAGTCAACAAAGAGGTGATAGGTGTTGATTTGTCCTTCTCAGATCTTTTCCACGATTTGGCGCATTGTGATATCTGGTCTAGGGTGGATTTACCTGGTCTAAAGCCGCATTGATAGGGCCCAATTATCTCATTGACTTTAGGTTTTAATCTTTCACACAGTACGCTCGAGAGTATCTTGTATGCAATGGGGAGGAGACTTATTCCTCTGTAGTTGGCACATTCCGTCTTGTCTCCTTTCTTGGGTACGGGACATAGTATACTGAGGTTCCAATCATCGGGTATGCGTTCTTCTAGCCAGATTGCGCAGATAAGCTGATGCATACGCCTTATCGGCGTGTCGCCTCCAGTCTTAAATAATTCAGCGGGTTACCCGTCGGCTCCTGCTGCCTTGTTGTTCTTTAGTCGGGTTACTGCTACTTGGACCTCATTCTGACTAGGAGGTCAACACTCTATACCATCATCAGGGATTGGTTCTGCGGTATCCTCTTCGCCGCCAACATCGGACACTAGCAGTTGGGTAAAATGTTCTTTCCATATCCTCAGCATGTTGTCTGTGTCAGTTACCAGATTTCCTTCTTTGTCTCTGCAGGAGGATGTGCCTGCACCAAAGCCATCGGTTTGGTGTTTAATTCTTTGGTAGAATTTCCGGATTTCATTCTGACTCCTATACATTTCAATTCGCTCGCACTCACGTCTTTCCATTTCCTTTTTCTTTCTGCGGAATAGACGTTTCACCTCTCTCCTTTTTCTATCGATAACTCTCCTTCATCTGGCGCGTTGCTACTGATTGTAGGGTTGCTCTATATGCCGCATTCTTGGCTTCAGTTGCATCTCGACACTCTTGGTCGTACCATGGGTTTTTTTGGAGGAGGCTTCCGGTATCCAAGTACGGATTTCGCGGCATTTTCCATGGAGTGGGCAATAGTATGCCAATGCGCCATTATATCATCGGAACAAGGAGTGCTTTCATCAAGCAGTTGGGTCAGTCGAGTGGAGTATGCCGCTGCCATTTGTTGTGTTTGCAGCTTTTCAATGTCCAGCTTCCGTGCAGTGTCAGATCGTACTTTCCTCGCCATGTTCAAACGGGTGCAAACCTTTGCTGCAACAAGTTAATGATCCGAATCTATATTCGCTCCACTGATCGATCGTACATCTAACACGCTGGATGAATGCCTTCCATCTATCACAACGTGATCAATTTGGTTTCTCGTGTTTTGATCGGGTGACAGCCATGTGGCTTTGTGGATATTTTTATGTTGAAATCTGGTGCTACTAACTACCATGTTTTTTGCCGCGGCGAAATCTATAAGCCTCAACCCATTACTGGACGTTATCTCGTGAAGGCTAAACTTTCCGACTGTTGGACCAAAAATCTCTTCCTTCCCTATTTTCGCATTAAAATCTCCCAGAATGATTTTATTATCATGGGCGGGGCAGCGGTCATATTCTCTCTCTAGGCGCTCGTAGAAAATATCCTTGGTCTGCTCGTCTTTGTCTTCCGTCGGGACAGGGGCACATATAAGGCTGATGTTGAAGAATTTGGCTTTTATGCGGATTGTGGCTAGCCTCTCATCCACCGGAGTAAAACTGGAGACTAGGTGTTTCAGTCTTCAACTAACCACAAATCCGCAGCCAAATTCATGCCTCGTGTTATGGCAGCTATAGTGTAGTTCGTCACCGTTTGGTGTTGTAGTGACGCCATTCCCAGCCCATCGCACTTCCTGTAAGGCGGTTATATCTGCCTTGTACTTCTCTAATACATCCGCCAGCGCGTATACTGCACCTTCTCTATAAAGAGTGCGGACATTCAAGGTGTAGATCCGCAAATCATGGTGTTGGGGGGGTTCGTTTTTACTATTCCTTTGTTTCTCATAGTAGTTCTCATAGTTTTCCGGGGGCGGGTTACTGGCCCAGCGCCCCAACCACATGGGTTTTGTGGGATTGCACATGTGTCCCTCGTTGTGGCGAGCCGCTTGCTTCAAGATTCGACGCTCACCTCCAGCCGCCCCTATCCTGGGAACTGACGCTGATGTTGGCCATTGGTTATTTGAAGGCGCCAATAACTCGCCTTGTCATCTCGAGTTTCATTGGCACTCAGTATTTAATTAAGAGCCAGTGCCACCTGAGTCATCACTGAGACTCTCCTCTCGAAAATCGCTGACTGCCCACGGCCGCATTTGCAGCTACTCCGCATAAAAACGGAACTTTCCACCATCCGCAACCTGTGGACGCGCCCGGTAGCTTTCAGCTAAGCTTCCCGTGATAAGGATGGACACCACACAAATCGGAGCTCAAAGTTCCAGCCTGTGTGGTGCTCATAGTTATGCCGTATCGACCGGGAGTATAAGATTCTAATGAAAGGTATTTGAGAGTTAAACACGAATCTAAATAATTTTCAAATTTTGACCATGCTATGCATGGTCATGCGCAAAAAGAACATAGTTTTCTGCCAACACTTAGAAGTTTTCTAACAGGCATTTTACCAACGTAGACAGTCTGTCCTAGTTTTCAATAGGAGAATCACTTTGGATAATCTTCTCACAATACCTTCATATGAACGACACACGCAAACTAAGGCCTGAAAACTTCAATTTTAGCAAAAACAAAAATCGATTGGTAAACTTTATGCATCATTTATCATGGAAAGCTTTTGAGGAGTTTTTATTATTTATTACATTCAAGTGCTTGTTTACTTGGGAACACCCTCACAACTCTGCTACACTCTGTTGGAGATGGTTACATTTTGCCACATTGGCTGGCCACAGCAATGGAGTGAAAGAGGAAACTACGAAACTGATGTGCCATGCTGGAGATTTTGGATGCTGCTGCTGCTGCTGCGTTGATTAAACAGACTATGGGACTGTGTTGTTATGGAGCTGGTTGCTGATATTTCTTCACCGAGAGGCTGCCCTCAAGTGTTAACGCGGGTTAAAAAGTTAATGAACTTGTTGACGTATTCGATGATTGCAGCCCGATGGCCCAAAGCAAAAAAAAAAAAAAAGTCACAATAGATTTCCAGCAAAGAGAATGTTTTGGACTAATAGCGAAAACACAGTATTGGAGTTTGGAGATAAATATGAGAGTTTGCATAGCTGAAATAGACAGGGCAACATACCTTCATTTGTTGAGGCTAAGTTTTGGTTCAGCTTTTCGATATTTGTTTATTTAGTGTTTTAATTAATTTTTGCTGTTTGTTTCTTTGATTGCCGCTACGTTCATTAAAGTGTTGAGTTTTTAGGTGAAAAAAAATGAAATTGTTAAAGCTTTCGAGAAAGCAACCATTTGTGTAAAGAAAGAAACATGAAAACAATTTGCACCTATGGACTTTACGAGGCGAAAATTTTGCAAATGAATTCATCTTCTCGTTAAATGCCTACACCAACTGGCCTGACTATGGCAAGCAAAGGTTTCATTTGAACACATGTGAAATAATGTTTGAGACATTTTGAAGCCTCGGTTGAAAACTGAGGCTTCCAGGGGCTTAGGAATTCAAATTGTAAGATCGGTTTATATGTGAGCTATATCAGGTCATAAAACATTCTCGGCACAGTTGTTAAAAGTCCTAATGGAACACTACATGCAAAATTTCAGCTAAATCGGACAAAAATTACGGCTTGTAAGGGCTCAAGAAGTCAAATCGGTAGATCGGTTTATATGGGAGCTATATCAGGTTATAGACCGATTGCGACCGTACTTACTACAATTGTTGGTTGTCATAACAGAACACGACATGCAAAATTTCAGCCAAATCGGACAAAAATTGCGGCCTGTAAGGGCTCCAGAAGTCAAATCGGGAGATGGATTTATATGGGAGGTATATCAGGTTATAGACCGATTGCGACCGTACTTAACACAATTGCTGGAAGTCATAACAGAACACTATGTGCAAAATTTCAACCAAATTGGTCGAAAACTGAGGCTTCCATGGGCTTAGGAATTCAAATCGTAAGATCGGTTTATATGTGAGCTATATCAGGTTATAAACCGATTCGGACCATACTCGGCACAGTTGTTAAAAGTCATAACGGAACACCGCATGCAAAATTTCAGCCAAGTCGGACAAAAATTGCATCTTGTAAGGACTCAAGAAGTCAAATCGGGAGATCGTTATATATGGGAGCTATATCAGGCTAAAGACCGATTCGGTCCATACTTGACACAGTTGTTGGAAGTCATAACAGAACACCGCATGCAAAATTTCAGCCAAATCGGGCAAAAATTGCATCATGCTTGTAAGGGCTCAAGAAGTCATATCGGGTGATCGGTTTATATGTGAGCTATATCAGGTTATAGACCGATTCGGTCCATACTTGACACAGTAGTTGGAAGTCATAACAGAACACTATGTGCAAAATTTCAGCCAACTCGGACAAAAATTGCATCTTGTAAGGACTCAAGAAGTCAAATCGGGAGATCGGTTTATATGGGAGCTATATCAGGTTATAGACCGATTCGAACCGTACTAGGCACAGTTCCTAAAAATCATAACAGAACACTTAACGCAAAATTTTAGCCAAATCGGACAAAAATTGCGGCTTGTAAGGGCTCAAGAAGTCATATCGGGTGATCGGTTTATATGGGAGCTATATCAGGTTACAGACCGATTTGGACCGTACATGGCACATTTGTTGGAAGTCATAACGGAACACTATGTGCAAAATTTCAGCCAAGTCGGACAAAAATTGCATCTTGTAAGGACTCAAGAAGTCAAATAGCGGCTTGTAAGGGCTCCAGAAGTCATATCGGTAGATCGGTTTATATGGGAGCTATATCAGGTTATAGACCGATTCGGTCCAAACTTGACACAGTAGTTGGAAGTCATAACAGAACACTCTGTTCAAAATTTCAGCCAAATCGGACAAAAATTGCATCTTGTAGGGACTCAAGAAGTCAAATCGGGAGATCATTATATATGGGAGCTATATCAGGTTATAGACCGATTTGGACCGTACTTGACACAGTTGTTGGAAGTCATAACGGAACACTATGTGCAAAATTTCAGTCAAATCGGATGAAAACTGAGGCTTCCAGGGGCACAAGATGTCAAATCGGGAGATCGGTTTATATGGGAGCTATATCAGGTTATAAACCGATTTGGACCGAACATGGCGCAGTTGTTGAAAGTCCTAACAGAACACCACATGCTCAATTTCAGCCAAATCGGACAAAAATTGGAGCTTGTAAGGGCTCAAGAAGTCAAATCGGGAGACGGGTTTATGTGGGGGCTATATCTAAATCTGAACCGATATGGGCCATTTGTAATCCCCAACGACCTATACCAATAGTAAGTATATGTGCACAATTTGAAGCTGCTAGCTTTACGCGTTCGACCGCTATCGTGATTTCGACAGACCGACGGACGGACATGGCTAGATCGATTCAGAACGTCGAGACGATCAAGAGTATATATAGTTTATGGGGTCTTAGACGAATATTTCGAGGTGTTACAAACGGAATGGCTAGATTAGTATACCCTCAGCCAATGGGAGTTTGTTTGTCGGGTTTTTCGTTTGTTCCGTATAGACTCAAACACGGCTGAACCGATTACCTTGAAATTTTCACAGATTAGGTAGGTTGGTCTGGAAGGAAACATAGGCTATATAATTTTTTGATAACGGAAGGGGGGCGGACCCTCACCCTTATCCCAAAAGTACTACCCAAAAAAAAAGATGGACCGATCGAGACAATATGGTACTCAAATGAAAGGTATTCAGGAGCAGAATACGAATTTCATATCAAAAATTGTGTCCAAGTAATTGGGGGGCGGGGGGCGCCCCATCCCCAAAACCCCGTAAAATAGGCTTAATATACGATCATGACAATATGGGACTCAAATGAAAGCTATTCGGGAGTAGATTACGAATATAATCAGAAAGGAGAAATAGGCTTTATAATTTGAAGATATCGAAAGGGGGTGGACCCTCCCCCGTTACCCCAAAAACACCGTCCAAAATTAAAAGTAGACCCATTGGGACAATATGAGTATCAAATGAAAGGTGTTGGAGAGTAAATTACAAATATGGTATTAAATTTTGGGTCTAAGTACCCATCTGGTCGCTCCAGCCCCAAAACTCCTCTAAACAGACATATTGAACGTTCATGTAAATATGGGGCTCAAATGAAAGGTATTCGGGAGCAGATTAAGAATTTGGCATACAAAATCAGAAGAATAGGGTGGTCACCCCAGCTCCTGAAAACGCCTCAAGTGGGCATATGAAACAATCATGACTATATGGGATTCGGTTTCTTTGCTTGTTCCGTAGAAACAAAAACGGCCGAACAGAGATTCTTAAAAACTTCATAGGTTGTGTAAATTGGGAGGGGGCAGACTCTCCCCCTCACCCCAAAAACACCACCGAAAACCAAAAGTGGACCGATACGGGCAATATGGGTATCAAATGAAAAGTATTCAAGTCGAAGGAAACATAGGCTTTATAATTTTTAGATATCGAATGGGGGCGGACAGTCCCCCTTAACCCCAAGAACGCCACCGAAGACCAAAAGTGGACCGATAGGCACACTATGGGATTAAAATGAAAGGTATTTGAGACTAGAAAGCGAATATCCCATTAAAATTTGGAACCAAGTACCCAGCGGGCTGCCCCAACCCAAAAACTCCTCTAAACAGATATATTCGACGTTTATGGCAATATGGGACTCAAATGAAAAATATTCGATAGTAGATTACAAATATGGCATAAAAAATTAAGCTCAAGTAATAGGACATCGCGCCACCCATAAATTCCCCCAAATTGGCATATAAGCCGACCATGGCACTATGGGACTAAATTAAAGTTATTTGGCTGTAGATTACGAATATGACATTAATGTGCATTAATGTGTGCGTTCAGGTCTAGGTGGCGCTTTTCCTCCTAAAAATACGTCAAATAGGTTAGTTGACCCATTACGACAAAATGGGTCTCAATTGAAAGGTATTTGAGAGTAGATTACAAATCTGGCATGCAAAATCAGAAGTATAGGGGGTCACCCCACCTTCTGAAAACGCCTCAAATGGGCATATGAACCAATCTTGATTATATGGGTTTCCGTCGAATCAAAAGCGGCCGAACCGAGTTTCTTAAAAGGTAATTGAGAGTAGAAAACGAATTTGATATCCAATTTAGGGGCCAAGTGTTTGGGGGTACCCCATCACCCCCTCCATTGAACTTCATTTGCGACTATGCTAAAATGGAGCTCAAATCAATGGTATTTGGGAGTAAAGAACGAATTTGATATCTATTTGCAGGGCAAAGTGCCGGTGGCCGCGCCAGCCCCAAAACCCACCCCAAACGACTCATATTTACCCACCATGGCAATATGGGGCTCAAATTAAAGGGATTTGGGAGTGTAGAACGAATATGATATCCATATTTTAGTCGAAATGTCCAAGGTGCTATCCGTCCAATAAAACGCAGTTCTCATTACCCTAATTATTAAAAACATTAAATCTCAGAGATTGGTAAAGCGATTCGTTCGAAATTTTTTTGCACTCCAATAGTCTCCAAAAACAAAACATGGTTCCTATTGTTGCGGTCGGTTGCTTCGGGGGCCGCCTCAAACCCGCCAAATGGGTATATAGACCAATCACGACAATATAGAGCTCAAACGAAAGGTGCTTGAGAGAAAAAAAAAACGAATTTGATATCCAATTGAAGAGCCATGTAATTGGGGAGCCGCCTCACCCCAAAATAACTCCCTAATCGGACATATTTACCGACCACGGCATTATGGGACTTATATAAAAGCTATTTGGGAGTAGAGTACGAAATTGATACTCATTTTCGGGATAAGAACCCTGGGGTCCACCCCACCTTCAAACAGAACTTTTTCACCGATCATGCCAATATGGGGCTCATGTAAAATGTGTTTTAAAGGTAGAGCAAAGGCCAAATGTCTGGTTGATCACCCCACCCCCGAATTACTCCCTAAACCGGAAATATTTACCAAACGGTAATATGAGGCTCAAAAGAAAGGCATTTGGGAGGAGAGTAAAAATTTGCCCCGGGAACCATGCAGGGGCAAACTTCTCATACATCAATGAGTGCTTTCCCATTCAAGTTTAAACTCAATGACAAGGCACCTTTTTTAATAGGCGAGTCCGAATGGTGCGTTACCTCTTTGGGGAGAATATTTTACACGACCATGCATAGCATGGTACCTCGCAAATGTCGCCAGCATTAAGAAAGCATAACCACCGTTTTAAATTTTGTCCCATGTTCTCACCAGAATTCGAACGCAGGCATTCAGCGTCATAAGCGGACATAGACTATAGTAGCACGATTTCGACATGCACATTAAGGGCGAAGTGTCCCCTACCCAAAAAGGTTTTAAAGAGTTAAAGAAGGCTCATCAGAGCAGGCCCGGTTCGGCTAGTTTAAAATAAAACATAAATTCAAAAAAAAATTCGAAATAAATTAAAAATAAATTCAAAGTCCAAACCATTAGCGAGTTATTATTTTTCTGTTATTTTTGTTGTTTTTTTAGGCTACCCCCAAAACTAGTGTTGGACTTAAGTGTTTCTCTTAATTTGCCAAAACGTGAAACTTAATTTGTTAAAGTAGTTAAAATTAGTCATTTTTACAACTATATTTGAAAGCTGTTATCACCACAACTCAGGCTCATTTGTGGTTTTTTGCCTAATGTTAAAGAAAATATTAAAAAAAAACTCAAATTTCACTTTGTCGTTTTGCCCATCATTGCCCACTGGTGGAGTTGAAATGAAAAGTGATTTTTAATTGTTCGCTTGCAGTGAAATTGGTGAAATTTGTTTGGCCTTTGTTTGTTTTCTGTACGCATTGATTGATTTTGCCTTGGCAACTGTTTTCCCCCGCTACCACAAAAATATAGATTAGAGTTTTAATGATTTTCAGTTTAATGGCATTTTGAGCATTGATTAAGATTTCCAATATGCTATTGGATTTGAAACTAATGATTTTGTCATGGCTGCATACTAAATGAAAGTTTTGTGATGACAGGAGAAAAACAAAAGACTTAAGACACAAACCTTCAACGTTTTGCCTGTAGCAAAATTTTGAATTGATCTCAATGGACCGAAATCGGATATAGTTTTCATTAAAGCTATTGCTTAGCATTGTTTCCCCACCATATGGCATATGGGTCTGAAATGCTTGATCCTTTCTGTATGCCTGTTAAAGCTTCCAAAGGGAGCACTAAGGACATCAGAAATACAGGGTGCGTCAGAGAAACTAACTTTTTTGAAAAAAAGCACCGGGCGGTGAATTGGGCGGGGATGGGGTCGAAATGATGCCCTTTTGGAGGGGGATTCCCCAAGTTAGATTCTCTTTCCAGTCATTTGCCTTAATGCTTTGGCCTAGGGAGCGGCGGACCTTCGCCGTCGAGAAATCCTTTTCTCACGGTGGCTAACTTATTGTTACCCACATGCCCTCCACTCTCGCTTTGAAGTTCCTTCCCGCAGACTCGTTTCTGGGCGTCAACTAGCCAAACATGCATTATTGGAGTGGTGTAAATCCTCGTCAACTTCACCAGAAACAACTTTATTGTGAACAAATTACTGTCTGGTGTGCGATGTCGGTATAATTGGTCCTTATTTTTTGAAGAAAACAAACGCGCATTTATCGAAATGACATGTTCTCCAGATTTGAGTCCGTGCGATCTCTCTTTATGGGGTTATTTGAAATCCCTGGCTTATGCCGATCGACCACGGACCATAGCACACCTCATGAATAACATTTGCGACGTCATTACCAGCATACCCAATTGATGTGCTGCAAAGAGTGGACACGAATTTCAAAACGAAAGTAATTAGGGTATGTCCACGTCATTGGACACTCCACTAAGGAACAGGGCAAACTCGAACAAACTTAAACAGTTATTGTAAAAATTCGGTGAAAAATGCGACATTTACCCCTTGGCAGCTACATAGAAATATGGTCTGATCTAGACCAAACAAGCAATACGGACAAAGAGGAATTGGGAGGAATTGCGACTTCCTATAGCTACCATGTATACCAATTTTTCGATTTATGTGGTTATAAATTAAAACATTGGTATATATGGCCGCTATATCCAAATATGGTCTAATCTGAGCCATACTCGGCCGGGAAATTTTATCTCAAGAGAAAATTTCATTGTAATTTTGTCTTTAGAGAAAAACTTCCATTGAAATTTTGTCTTAGAAGAGAATTTTATTGAAATTTTGTCTTTAGAGAAGATTTTATTGAAATTTTATCTTGGGAAAAAGTTTCATTGAAATTTTGTCTGAAGAAAAAATTTTATTGAAATTTTGTCTGAAGAAAAAATTTTATTGAAATTTTGTCTTAGGAAAAAATTTCATGGAAATGTTGTCTTAAGAGGAAATTTAGTTGAAATGTTGTCGTTAGACTCGTCCCATATTGTTGTACGGTTCCTAGAAGCTTTAATTTTTGCCTAGATTGACAGAAATTTGGTAAGTAATGGTAAAATTATACCCTTCGACTATGTTTATTTTGTGTAAATTTTTAGCAAAATCCATGGTGGTAGGTTTCCAAGATTCGACTCGGCCGAAATTAGCACGTTCGTGCTTGTTCCCATCTACGTTCGTGAGCGTGTTTGAGTCTGGTATGGAATCTACACCGAGGTGCCGAAGCCTGTTAGTCGCGGTAGCCGGACACTCACATAGAAAATGTTCCAATGTCCCATCATTTTCCTCACATGAACTACACACCTATTCTGCATAAGTGAGCCTACAGTTCTATGTAAGCTGTTATAATATCAAAAGTCATACTACTTTCTTGCAGTAATAGGTTCGTTTTCTCTCCGGACCCCCGAATCCACACTGTCCTCTAGTTTTGATCCTTTCGTGTAGCTGGAACAGCCAGGTGGTAATAGCACAGTTCCGTCAATCTAAGACCGTGCCATTTGTTGCCACATTACATATTATCTGAACCTGTTGCAATGTTCTTATATTGCACTATTTCTCCATTGTTGTCCACCAAACAACTGAGGCGTAAGTCTCAGCAACTGTAGAGCCAGTGAACTATCGTCAAAGGCCCCATTATGAGTTTCCGAGCCATCTTTATTGTGCTTACCATTTGTGCGCCTTCTCAGCGCGATCCTTGATGTGGCACTTTCAGTTCAATTTCCTATCCAAAATCAATCCCCAGTATTTGACTTTGTCGAAATCGTTCAGTTTAGGAAACCTGCAGCCCATGGAGTTGGCCCACCTTCGTCTTCCTTGCAAACAAGCAAATTTCAGTCTTTTCTGGGCTTACATTCAGACCCCTAGGTTTAGCCCATTCGTATGCCATCTCAAGGCTCTTTCGGCCCTTCTGTATTGGTGATTCGGACTCCGATACCTTGGACGTATTATAACATCTTTTTGGGTAATAGAAGGGTTCTAAACCTTGCTTGACCACAATCCGATGTAGAGATTTATAATGAGATGGCATCCCTTGGCGATAAAAGACCCCAATCCGGTATGTACAACCAGCTGCCTAGAGATTGCTTAGTGGTCATCCATAGAATAGGCGATATATACGCTCCTGAGGTACGCCCTGTGCCACTTTGTCCCTTACTTATGTTACGAGACCAATAATTTCTCGACATATTTCTTGAGGACCCGCTCAAACCAATGCTGATCGAAAGATTTGATTAGTAGGTCGGTTCTCATATTAAAAAAACCCCCCTTCAAGGTCAATGCATACCGCCAAAGTGTAGATCAGGGCATCGAAGAATTCTTCTATTTTATGCACAACCTCATGCAGGGCGGTCTTCGCCGACCCATCCTTGACATAGGCATTCTGATTGCATCGGACCAAAGCGCTGATTGTCCTACTCTTAATCATGGTGTCCACTATACATAGACGCTCCATGGTTTTGAGTAGAAAAAACACAAGGCTTATGGTTCTGTAGGCCTTTGGTGTCGCAATGATGACCAAGTAGCACTTGGGTATAAACATCACCCCTGCCTCCTGCTAGGCTTTCGGATTATATGGAAGTCCTGGACAAATTGCTAATTTGCCAATGATCATTCCACTAAGGAACAGGGGCAAACTTCCTACACATATCAGTGAGTGCTGTCCGATTCAAGTTTTCAGCTCAATGATAACGCGCCTCCTTCTTATAGCCGAGTCCGAACGGCGTGCCACAGTGCGTCACATGGCTGCCATACTAAATGGAATAGTAACTCACAGATGTCGCCTGCATTAGGAGGGGAAAACCACTGCTGATAATTTTTTTCTGATGTTCTCGCCAGGATTCGAACCCAGGCTTTCAGCGTCAAAGGCGGACAAGCTAACCTCTGCGCTACGGAAATCCTAGACAGACTATTAATATAACGACCAGATGGGGCACTAGGTAGCCCACTTCAATCTGTAGTAATTGCGGAAATATTCTGTCAGATCTAGGTGACTCAAATAATCGGAAGCTATTCAAGGCTTCCTTATCCTAAAGTCCTTTATGACTAGCAATCCATCAACCTCAGGGTTCCTAGATTTCCGAGTTCCCATGTGTTCTGTGGCATGCAATGCAAATTTGGCCCTGAACATTCCATTAAGGAGCTGGGGCAATCTACTCACACATCACCGAGTGCTGTCCGATTCAAATTTCAAGTTCAGTGATAAGGGCCCTACTTTATAAAGCCGAGTCTGAACTGCGTGCGACACCTCTATGGGGAGAAGTTTTAACATGACTTGGTAACTCACAAATTTTGCCAGCATTAGGAGGGGAAAACCATAGCTCCAAAGGTTTTTCTGTGTTCTCGCCATTAGCGAAGCCAGTCAAGCTTTCTGGGCGGAGGCTAAAACCCTTTGAATAGGCAACAAAATTAGCAAATGTTGTCGAAAACAATGACATTTGTAAAATTCTGGGGGATTGAAACTTTTCTGTGGGCGCTTAGCCTATCCCCTAGAGGCCTTTCTACGCTTACGGTTCTCGCAATGATCTCAACCCTGGGGTGCAGTGCCCTAGGCCACCATGCTAACCTCTGCGCTATGGTGGCCTCCCCTCCAGGAAAATGCGTTTTCATGAAAAGCCACAGCGAGACCTTCGTTGTTTCCTCTCCGTCTTTAAAAAAAGGTCGGTGGAGACTGCCCTGCACGAAGTTGTGGATAAAATAGAAGAATCCTTCGATGCCAAAACGTACACCCTGGTGGTATGCATTGACATCGAGGGGGCTTACAACAATGTGCGGACCGATACACTGATCCAATGCTTAGACCAGTACCGGGAGGACCCGGTCTTTAGAGACTGGATAAACCATATGCAAGGAACAGGTGATTAAATTGTGTGTCCCATGATATAAATATTAGGAAGAAAGTGGGACAAGGTACGCCACAGGGGGGCATTTAATCGCCACTGTTATTGCTGACCACCACAAGTATCCTATAACGGATGCTGACTGAGGAGGAATTTGAGACGATGTTTTAATACTTCTAAGGAGTAAGGATCCGAACGAGCTATGCAGAAGGGCCGAAGAGGTCTTGCATATGGTATATGACTGGGCTAGCCCCAGAGGTCTCAATGTTTACCCAGAGAAGACTGGTATATGCCACATCACGAGGAAGATGAAGGTGGGCCAATTTAACGCACCACGTTTACTCAATGAGACGATTTCGATATCTGACAAGGTCCAATACTAAGATGTGTTCTTGGACAGGAAACTGAATTGGAAGTGTCCCATTAAGGAGCATACTGAGAAGGCTCAAAGATTATTGGACACTATTTAGACGGGCCGTAGGCTCGAAGTGGGGCCTGAATCCGAGGATAGTCCACTGGCACTACAGGAGCGTGTTTAGACCAATACTTACTTACGCCTCAGTAGCTTGGTGGACTGCTATGGAGAAAAAGTGCAACATAAGGACCATACAATAGGTTCGGAGAACACGTTGTCTTGGTATAGGCGAAGCAATGAGGACCACCCCCACTAGGGCACTGAAGACTATTCTAGATATCCTACCCTTTGACATACAGATTAAGTGTGAGGCATCCACTGCAGCTATGAGACCTAAGGCGATGGGAGAATGGATTGAGGATGAGAGCAGCTCATACCATCGTGGTATAATCCAGGCGACGATAGGAAACCCGGAAGGAAGGGAAGAGGTTTCCGATCGGATACCTGTGATGAACCTTGAAGTCGAGTGCGAGGCACTGCTGCCATCGGCACGGAACCCCAGGTAGTTTTTCCCTCCTAATGCTGGCAACATTTGTGAGGTACTATGCCATGAAAAACTTCTCTCCTAAGAGGTGTCACGCTGCGGCACGCCATTCGGACTCGGCTATAAAAAGAAGGCCCCCTTATCATTGAGCTTAAACTTGAATCGGACTGCACTCATTGATATGTGAGAAGTTTGCCCTTGTTCCTGTTCATGGGCAAAATTTTCATTTGCAGTATTGCCATCTGAAAGATCCTGTTACACGGATGGATCAAAGCTAGAGAACAGAGTTGGCCTGGTGGTCTACATAGAGAAGCCAGGGGCTGTTATCTGTTTGCCTGGCCATATTACGGTCCTGCAGCCGGAGATCCGGGCGATCACGGAATGCGTGAAGTGGTGTGGTGCTAACGCGAAGACGTCGAGTGTGATCATCTTTACGGACAGTAAAATTGCCATAAGGGCAACTAGGACGGTAAGATGACGAACAGTCCTGCATTGCATGAAGGAGATTCATGCCTTCTCTGAGGATGGCAAAATCCGCATCGTTTGGCTGCCAGGCCATATCGGAGTAAGGGGAAATGAAAGGGCAGACGATTTGGCAGTGAAGGCCAGAGGACTGCCATCAATAAACTTGGTTAACCCCAAGCCTTTCCGATCGACGCAGTCCGAGTTAAGGCAGTGGGCGACGAATGTGCATGCAACATTGTGGAACAGCGAAACGGTTGGTAAAACGGCGAAAATCCTTAGGGGGGGAACCAGATCGTGAGAAGACGGGGCTATTACTGAAAGGAAGTAAGAAGAAGGTCAGTATAGCTATGGGTATCATAACGTGACACATAGGACTACGAGCTCCCTTATGTAAAATCGGTGCGGCAAGTGATAGCGTGTGTGGGGAGCATTTGGGGGAAGATAATGAGACGTTACAGCATTTCCTTTGTCATTGCCCGGCTTTCGTGTCTAACAAATACCAGCACTTAGGTAGAGACACAATACCAGACATGAACCAACTTAGGGGAGTGGTATTGAAAACACAGAATTGGGTTGCCCAAAAAGTAATTTCGGATTTTTTAAAAGAAAGTAAATGCATTTTTAATAAAACTTAGAATGAACTTTAATCAAATATACTTTTTTTACACTTTTTTTCTAAAGCAAACTAAAAGTAACAGCTGATAACTGATAGAAGAAAGAATGCAATTACAGAGTCACAAGCTGTGAAAAAATTTGTCAACGCCGACTATATGAAAAATCCGCAATTACTTTTTGGGCAACCAAATACTAACTTAAAATTTTCTTTTTAGAGGTTACTTTATAGATTTTAGAGCGCACAACAAGCCGACTACTGGCTTAGGTGTATGTCCAAAGTGGCATGGAGTGGATTAATATCTGCACCCTCTTTTCAACCTAACCTAAGAAAATTTTATAAAAAAAACAAGTAAAAGCGTGCTAAGTTTGGCCGGGCCGAATCTTATATACCCTCCACCATGGATCGCATTTGTCGAGTACTTTTCTCGGCATCTCTTCTTAGGCAAAAAAGGATATATAGGAAAAGATTTGCTCTGCTATTAGAGCGATATCAAGATATGGTCCGGTTTGGACCACACTTAAATTATATGTTGGAGACCTGTGTAAAATTTCAGCCAATTCGAATAAGAATTGCGCGATCTATATGGGATCGGGATTTATATGGGAGCTGTATCGGGCAATAGACCGATTCAGACCATAAAAAACACGTTTGTTGATGGTCATGATCCGTCGTACAAAAATTCAGGCATATCGGATAATAATTGCGACCTCTAGGAGTCAAGAACTCAAGATCCCAGATCGGTTTATACGGCAGCTATATCAGATTATGGGCCGATTTGACACAGTTGTTGAAAGTAAGAATAAAATACGACATGCAAAATTTCAGCCAAATCGGATAGGAATTGGGCCCTCTAGAAGCTCAAGAAGTCAAATCCCCAGATCTGTTTATATGACAGCTATATCAGGTTATGGACCGATTTGAACCATACTTGGCACAGTTGTTGGATATCATAACGAAATACTTCGTGCGAAATTTCATTCAAATCGGATATGAATTGTGCCCTCTAGAGGCTCAAGAAGTCAAGGCCCAAGATCGGTTTATATGACAGCTATATCAGGTTATGGACCGATTTGAACCATACTTGGCACAGTTGTTGGGTGTCATAACAAAACACGTCGTGCAAAATTTCATTTCAATCGGATAATAATTGCGACCTCTAAAGGCTCAAGAAGTCAAGACCCGAGATCGGTTTATATGGTAGCTATATAAGGTTTTCGACCGATTTTAACCATACTTGGCACAGTTTTTGGGTATCATAACAAAACACATTGTGCATAATTCCTTTCCAATCGGATAAGAATTGTGCCCTCTAGAGGCTCAAGAAGTCAAGACCCAAGATCGGTTTATATGGCAGCTATATCACGTTATCGACCGATTTGAACCATACTTGGCACAGTTGTTGGATATCCTAACAAAACACGTCGTGCAAAATTTCATTCCAATCGGATAAAAATTGCGCACTCTAGAGGCTCAAGAAGTCAAGACCCAAGATCGGTTTATATGGCAGCTACATCAAAACATGGACCGATATGGCCCATTTACATACCAACCGACCTACACTAATAAGAAGTATTTGTGCAAAATTTCAAGCGGCTAGCTTTGCTCCTTCGGAAGTAAGCGTGATTTCGGCAGACAGACGGACGGACGGACGGACATGGCTAGATCGACATAAAATGTCGCGACGATCAAGAATATATACACTTTATGGGGTCTCAGACGAATATTTCGAGTAGTTACAAACAGAATGACGAAATTAGTATACCCCCCATCTTATGGTGGAGGGTATAAAAAATTTGTTTTAGGAAATCTTTATTGAAATTTTGTCTATTGTCAAGAAATTTCTTTGAAAATTTGTCTTTTTCGTAAATTTAAACGAAAAAATTTTTTGAAAACTTCTTTGCCATCTGTACTCATCCCATAAACTTCTAACTCTTCATATTCATAAAAAAAATTTCCATTAACAGACAAAAGCCAAATTTACATAAAAATGCACTACCAAAGTAACTCGCCATCTCACCAACAGGGGTTGTTTGCACATTGCATTTCTTATACCCACCCTTCCTATGGCCCTTTCTCATTTTGTTCATTTTTTTTTTTACTAAACCCTAATGGAGTTAACAACAGTTGGGTAATCCAACAGAAGCCACTTGAACATGGCCTTGCCATAGTTACATTGAGGACTATGGATGACAATGAGGCTAAACCCCTTTAGGCATCAACATCAACATCACCTTCACCATCAGCACCACCACTGTCACTCAATTGGAACGGACGTTTCGTCAACGGCCAAAATGGATTATTGAAATGAAACAAAACAAACAACTGGCAGAGCAAAAAAAAACGCCAGCCCAATTGTCAGTTATGCTCGTTTAGTGTGAACGCGTGAATTTTTCTGTTTGCACTTCTGTTTAGCGTTTAATTTTCATTTTCATATCGCACACTCTTGTCTGCATTGCTTATGGCTCACAAACACATACACACTCAACTACGTTGCTTTAATCTGGCATATCTTGTTGGCTAGTAACCACCACCATCCTCATCGTTTCATCATTGAAACATCCTCCCTTTTCCTCAAGTGGTGCTGGTGGTGCTTTTATTTACTTTGTCATTCATCCATAATGGTGTTTGACTTCTCAAACTTTGTTCGCTATGCTTGTGCGAATAATCTTTGGGCTTGAATATTAGCAACGTCTTGCTTGGGCCAATTTAAATTGGGGGGTAATTTGAATTTCGGGAACATTAATTATATTTAACGTTTTTTTTGGGCACTCAGTCTTTGTGGTAAAAGATGTCACAGATACTATCATCAGCTGAGGGGTAATCCTCAAGCCAACGGCTAGGTTTGCTGTTGTGAGAAAAGTCAAAATGAAACAAAAGACTTAAGCAACAAACTTTGTGTAATTTATGTCTTATCACAGATCGTACGTATGTCCGTCCGTCTCTAGCTGGAGAGGAACCTTTTGACATGATGACATTCAAAATGACATTTTTATGTTGACATTTTCCAACTATTTATAAAAATTAAAAAATCAGGTGTTGCCAAATGAGGTTTGTGTTTTTTTTTTTTTAATTTAATTTTAGTAGACAATGAGGGACATTAAAGGCATTAATTATAAAGAAAACAAGTAAAAGCGTGCTAAGTTCGGCCGGGCCGAATCTTATATACCCTCCACCATGGATCGCATATGTCGAGTTCTTTTCCCGGCATCTCTTCTTAGGCAAAAAAAGGATATAAGAAAAGATTTGCTCTGCTATTAGAGTGATATCAAGATATGGTCCGGTTTGGACCACAATTAAATTATATGTTGGAGACCTGTGTAAAATGTCAGCCAATTCGAATAAGAATTGCGCCCTTTGTGGGCTCAAGAAGTAAAATAGAGAGATCGATTTATATGGGAGCTGTATCGGGCTATGGACCGATTCAGACCATAATAAACACGTATGTTGATGGTCATGAAAGAATCCGTCGTACAAAATTTCAGGCAAATCGGATAACAATTGCGACCTCTAGAGGCTCAAGAAGTCAAGATCCCAGATCGGTTTATATGGCAGCTATATCAGGTTATGAACCGATTTGAACCATATTTGGCACAGTTGTTGGATATCATAACAAAATACTACGTGCCAAAACTCATTCAAATCGGATAGGAAATGCGCCCTCTAGAGGCTCAAGAAGTCAAGACCCAAGATCGGTTTATATGGCAGCTATATCAGGTTATGCACCGATTTGAACCATACTTGGCACAGTTGTTGGATATAATAACAAAACACGTCGTGCAAAATTTCATCACAATCGGATGAGAATTGCGCACTCTAGAGGCTCAAGAAGTCAAGACCCAAGATCGGTTTATATGGCAGCTATATCAGGTTATGAACCGATTTAAACCATACTTGGCACAGTTGTTGGATGTCATAACAAAACACTTGGTGCAAAATTTCATCCCAATCGGATAAGAATTGCGCCCTCTAGAGGCTCAAGAATTCAAGATCCAAGATCGGTTTATATGGCAGCTATATCAGGTTATGGACCGATTTGAACCATACTTATCACAGTTGTTGGATGTCATAACAAAACACGTCCTGCAAAATTTCATCCCAATCGGATAAGAATTGCGCACTCTAGAGGCTCAAGAAGTCAAGACCCAAGATCGGTTTATATGGCAGCTATATCAAAACATGGACCGATATGGCCCATTTACAATACCAACCGACCTACACTAATAAGAAGTATTTATGCAAAATTTCAAGCGACTAGCTTTACTCCTTCGGAAGTTAGCGTGCTTTCGACAGACAGACGGACGGACGGACGGACGGACGGACAGACGGACGGACATGGCTAGATCGACATAAAATGTCACGACGATCAAGAATATATATACTTTATGGGGTCTCAGACGAATATTTCGAGTAGTTACAAACAGAATGACGAAATTAGTATACCCCCCATCTTATGGTGGAGGGTATAAAAAGCATTGCCTGATTAATATAAAAATAAATAAAATTAAAAAACTAAGTCTAAATCTTGGATAAATGAATTCGGTCGCGCTTTATGGTAAAGGAAGCCCCGGAGGATTTTCTAACTTTTCAAGTCAACCAGACTTGATGCAATATTTCCGTTGTTACTACGGAAGGAGGCGGTCTTTCTGGCGCCTTATTTGAACACCATATTCACAGCTAGCCTATATTCCCGCAATGCTGGCAGAAGGCAAAGGTGGTGTTAATACCAAAGCCCGACAATGCATGCTATTGGGTTGCCCAAAAAGTAATTGCGGATTTTTCATAAAGTCGGCGTTGACAAATTTTTTCAACGGCTTGTGACTCTGTAATTGCATTCTTTCTTCTATCAGTTATCAGCTGTTACTTTTAGCTTGCTTTAGAAAAAAAGCGTAAAAAAAATCCATTTACTTTCTTTTAAAAAATCCGCAATTACTTTTTGGGCAAGCCAATATTTGGCAACCAAGGCCTATACCCCTAAGCCTTACGTCTTTTCTGCTCAAAATCATGGAGCTTATGGTGGATACCATGTTAAAGAGTAGAACATCCAGCGAACTGCTCAAACTCAAACAAAAATTGCTTGTCCATGAACATTCCACTATGGGACAGGGGCAAACTTCTCACATATCAATGAGTGCAGTCCGATTCAAGTTTCAAGCTCAATGATAAGGGGCCTCCTTTTTATAGCCGAGTCTGAACGGCGTGCCGTAGTGCGACACCTCTTTGGAGAGAAGTTTTACATGGCATAGTACCTCACAAATGTTGCCAGCATTAGGAGGGGAAAACCACCGCTGAAAATTTTTTCTGATGGTCTCACAAGGATTCGAACCCAGGCGTTTAGCGTCATAGGCATGGGTGACCACTTATTATGGTGGTCACCCATAGGGATGGCAATAAAGTGCCCCTAGTGGCATGGCGTGCTCTGTGCCACTTTGTCCTCTATGAGACCCACAATTTATCCACTTTTTCAACATTTGTGAGGTACTATGCCATGTAAAACTTCTCTCCAAAGGGGTGTCGCACTGCGGCACGCCTTTCGTACTTGGCTATAAAAAGGAGGCCCCTTATCATTGAGCTTAAAACTTGAATCGGACTGCACTCAATGATGTGTGAGAAATTTGCCCCTGTTCCTTAGTGGAATGTTCATGGGCAAAATTTGCAATTTGCTGTCTAGGAGGCTGAATTCGGTATAAACTATGCAGAAGTAATGAAAGGCTCTTGCAGATGTCGTATGATTGGCCTAGACCTAGGGGTCTGAACATAAACCCAGAGAAGACTAAGATCTGCCTCTTTACAAAGAAGACAAAGGTGAACCAAATTTGAGGCGCCACTTTTCCTCAACAAAACGATTTCGATATCCGTCAAATTGAAATGCTTGGAAGTGATCTTGGATAGACAACTGAAGTGGAATTTTGACATGCGGGAGCGTACTTAGAACGCCCACAGTTGTAGGGCAGTTTATAAACGGGCCGTAGGCTCAAAATGGGGCCTAAATCTGAGGATAGTCCATTGGCTCTACAAGTTGCTGGATGACGATGAAGAAAAAGTGCAACACAAGAACATTACCAAAGGTTCGAAGAACATGTTGCCTTGGCATAGGCGGGGGTGATGAGGACCACGCCTACCAGGTCACTGGAGACTATTTTAGATATGCGACCCATAGACGTTACATTAAATATGAAGCAGTCATTGCGGCTATGAGACTTTAGGTGATGGGAGGTAGATAGAGGATTGAGGATAGAAGCAGACCCTACTTTCGCGGTATAATCGAGTCGACGAAAGGAAACCTTGATGGAATGGAAGAGGTTTATACCTGAGACGACACTTAAGGTCAAGTGCGAGGCACGACTGCCAGTCTTGGCTTAAGGGATCTCTGCTATTGCCAACAGGATATTCGAGCTACACAGATGGATCAAAGCTAGAGGACAGAGTGTACCTGTCTACATTGAGTCTACATTGAGGGCCCAGGGAAAGGCTACTGCGATCTGTTTCTGTATGCCTGAGAAAAGCGGTGCTGAATAAAGCGATACTGGATACGGAGAACCGAGCCATAACGGAATGCGTGAGCTAGTGTGGTGATAACGCGAGGAGGTCGAGTGTGAACATATCTACGAACAGTCAACTGGCCATCAGGTCAATAGCAACCAGGACGGTAAGGTTACGAACAGTCTTAGAGTGTAAGTAGGAGATTAACGCCTTCTCTGAGAATCCCACAATCCGTATCGTTTGGGCGCCAGGTCAAGGGAGAATGAAATTGCAGACGATTTGGCAATGAATGCCAGAGGACTGGCACCAATAAATTTGGTTAACCCGAAGCCTTTATGATCGACGCAGTTCGAGTACAGGGCGTAGTCGACGAGCATGCATGTAACACATGTAAGTGTGTCATGCCTTTAGTCTTAGCCAAACTCATCACGGAGATTTGATCAATGCCAACCACAAGGAGAGTTCCTTCCTCCTTCTTCTCCTTGTGGAGGACCTCCCACTTCTCTGCGACCAAGCCTTGTTTTTGCTTGCCCAAGAAAAATCACAACATGTGTTTCGTCGCAAATTTACTGCCCCGGCCCTTGATGAAGACCGTCGCCTTTGTGAGCTGCGGGATGCCCATCTTTCTCAGAAGGTCGAGCTTTTTGCCCTCCCAGGGAACGTGGATAGCTTTGGCGAGCTTACATTCCGCCGACGCAAAACGCAGTGTAAAGTGTATGGGTGGACCCTCTACAGAGTTCCATACATGTTCGAAAATCCCATCGTTAACCAGATCCTCCCCCTGGGACCGATGATCTGGTAAAATCCAACCGGATGCACTTCCGACATTGCATTGGATGCATTCCGGCATAAGTCAGCTCATCTCATCTTCCCCTTCCGTGATGGCTGTGGAAGTCACAGTCCGCCATGAAGACTCAGGGGCCGTGCGCGCTTCCTTCGTTTCTGTTTCGACTTTGTTTACCTTCGCAGGAGACTGTCTGGTGTTTCTATTGCGGGATGGCTGGCTTGATTTTCCCGGAGTACTTGAAAGCGGGGATCTCTTTTTCCTCTTCAGCATTTTAGCGGTGTTATGCTCTTCTGGAGATCTGATTCATTTTCCAGCTTCCGTAGAAGTGCTTGAAATGTCAGTTCTATTCCTTCCAGCATCCTGCACATACTTCTCTAACGGTGAGTAGGACGACAAAAAGCCTATGGAAGGATCGGTATCGTTAGAAGACGAGGCTATTACCGAGAGGAAAGAAGTCAGCTTTCGGTACCATATGGGACCATGGGGATTTTTAAGCCTAGTACTGACTTGGACTTTTTGGCCTTACAATAAAGCCTATAAAGGCTTAAGACTTTAAAGCAAGCAGAGATTATTTCCCTAAGCTACGAGCCAGGATTTGGCGATTTAAAGAATTTTACACTTTTTATGGCAAAAAAAATTTTTGACTCAGACAAAATTGCCCTCAACAAACTCCGCATATCGGTGACAACATCTTTTGGCGCCACATTGTCCATTGGAGAACTTCCCGGGAAATGTGTAACCCGGAGTAGTTCTAGACAATGCCCATTCTTCGCCAGGCATTGCCCATACATTCTCTAAATCCTGAATGTAGCCTAACTTAAGTCTTTGTTACAAATTTCAGCCAAATCGGATGAAAATTGAGGCTTCTAAGGGCCCAAGAAGTCAAATCCGGGGATCGGTTTATATGGAGGCTATATCTGTTGACAGATCGATACGGAGTATACTTGGCTGGGACGTTGGAAATCATAACTCAGCCAAATCGGATGAAAATTGAGGCTTCCAGGGGCTCAAGAAATCAAATCCGGGAATCGGTATATAAGGGGGCCATATCAGCTTATAGACCGATTCGGATCATACTTGACATGGATGTTGGAAGTCGTAACTTAAGTCCTTTTTCCAAATTTTAGCCAAATCGGATGAAAATTGAGGCTTCTAAGGGATCAAGAAGTCAAATCGGAGGATCGGTTTATATGGGAGCTATATCAGGTTATAGACCAATTTGGACCGTACTTGGCACAGTTGTTGGAAGCCATAAAAGAACACCACTTGAAAAATTTCAGCCAAATCGGATAAAAATTGCTGCTTCCAGGGGCTCAAGAAATCAAATCGGGAGATCGGTTTATATGGGGACTATATCTGTTTATTGACTGATTCGGATCATACTTGACATGGATGTTGGAAGTCGTAACTTAAGTCCTTTCTCCAAATTTCAGCCAAATCGGATGAAAATTAAGGCTTCTAAGGGATCAAGAAGTCAAATCGGAGGATCGGTTTATATGGGAGCTATATCAGGTTATAGTCCAATTTGGACCGTACTTGGCACAGTTGTTGGAAGCCATAAAAGAACACCACTTGAAAAATTTCAGCCAAATCGAGCAAAAATTGCGGCTTCCAGGGGCTCAAGAAGTCAAATCGGGAGATCGGTTCATATGGAAGCTATATCAGGTTATAGACCAATTTGGGCCGTACTTGGCACAGTTGTTGGAAGTCATAACAGAACACCACATGGAAAATTTCAGCCAAATCGAGCAAAAATTTCGGCTTCCAGGGGCTTAAGAAATCAAATTGAGAGATCGGTTTATATGGGAGCTATATCAAGTTATTGACCGATTTGAACAGTACTTGGCACAGTTGTTGGAAGTCGTAACAGAACACAACGTGCAAAATTTCAGCCAAATCGGACATAAATTACGGCTTCCAGATCCCAAGAAATCAAATCGGGAGATCGGTTTATATGGGAGCCATATCAAGTTATAGACCGATTTGAACGGTACTTGACACAGTTGTTGGAAGTCAAAAAAAAACACCACTTAAAAAATTTCTGCTAAATCGCACAAAATTTACGGCTTCCAGGGCCCAAGAAATCAAATCGGGAGATCGGTTTATATGGGAGCTAAATCTAAATCTGAACCGATACGGCCCATTTGCAATCCCAACAACCTAAATGGATACTAATATCTGTTGAATCGGTTGAGATTCGATTTTCATGAAAAGTTGAATTTCATTCCAGGGTTGTCAAATTTTAACAATTTTGTGTTTTTTACAAACTTCTATAAAAAGAAACTCCCCTTTTTTTAGAGACGAGTCCACACAACATGTCGCAGAGGGATAGCACTTAGTAAAGAAGTTGTACCTACATGACCAAATATCATCAGCATTGGTTAGGGGATAGGTAAGTGTGGCAGTCCTTTACAGACTCACTTAGACACTTTTAAGTCCATTGTAATACCACAGTAGCGGCAGACCAAGGCCTCCGTTGGTAATCAAGCCAACGACCCCCGCTCTGAAAATCCGAACACGCTACCAACTCGGCTACCAGAGAGCCAATAGGAGAAACACATTGCTAAAATAATTTTTTAATGTTCTCGGTAGGATTCAAACCCTGTCATTTGGGGTTTAAGCAAATAAACTAACCTCTGTGCTACGAAAACCTGCGTCAAATTTTCTTTTCCTAAAAAAAAAAAAACCGTCGAATTTAGTTTTTCATACGCTGAAGTTGGCCGAAAATGTAAGATTTTTCTTTATTTGATAGGATTTTAGCCATGAAAACGAGCCAGAGAACCAAAAATGTAATAATTGAAATTAATTATTTGAAATATAATTTCCTATTTACTAATGGACATGACCATCCGTTGCAAATTTTATAACCCAGAAATCGGTGCATTTTTAACGTAGTATGTGAAAATGCTAAATTTCACTTAACACATGATTTTCCATATTTTTAGTCGATATTTTGTAGAACTGGCAGTCTTGTACAAAAAATGTAATGAGGGACAATTTTTAATTAAAACAGTGACAATTTTTACTACTACAGCGAAATTCAATGAGAAGTATAGAAACTGTTTAACAGAGAAGTGCAACAGCTGCTCACAGCCAGACGACTGCATATAAAATTCCGTCGGTCAAATGACTGCAACGAGTTTGCTACAAAAAACTTAAATCCAAATCGAAAGCAGCGTAAATAAGCCGGCCAACAGCACATGTCCAGAAAATACCAACAAAAAAACCCCCTTTTACTGGAATACAGTGGATATGTATGGAAGAATATCGCTGGAAATGCAATAAATTCCCCTTTCGAAGAAGGGAGAATAAAGAAAGAGACGGCGTTATAATTAATAAACACTCTTCTCTCACATACTTTCCTTCGAATTTATAAGCCAAAGACTTTCCATATTTCCAATTTCGAATTTTCGAACATAACTTCCATAAATTCCACTAACCATATATAGCTGTCCTTGTCTAACTTATAGTTGTACATAGGCAATGGTTGCTTCTGTTTGCACTAGGCAATGTTTAGTTAGGGGTAACAGTTTTATTTAATGGCTGCCTCTGCCCATGTTTGTTGTTGTTCTTAAAAACTCATATTAGGCTGCATAGTTATGTATAGGGAGACATATGTTCTCTTTCTCTCTCGCTCTCGCTCTCGCTCTCTTCGTTACTTTAGATTAGTTGGAGAAATAATGAAACCACAAAGCTGCCTTCGTTGGCTATTATAACCATTGAGCTGTGTGTGTGTGGTTGTGTGTTGGCTTGCCTTTTTGTTGTTGTTGTTGCTTTTTAGGGATGCTTAACACAATGATTACCATGCGTACGATGCTTAAACATCGCACCACTAACATATTGGGAGAGAGCAAATTAACTTTTCAAAACTAAATTGATTATTTCATTTTGGGTTATTTTTGTTGCTTTTATTTTTTCATTTAATTTTCATATTTTACCCAGCCTCTGCTGGCGTCCATATGTTGGAAGTTTGGGCATATGAAGGGGGTTTCTTTAATAAATTTGTCAGAGTGGCAGAGGCAGAAGAAAGAAGGCATCTACTGCCAAAATGTTTTCCCAGTCCTTTATGGTTTTATTTTTAAAATTTCTTTTCTTAAGGGATTTATGGCTTGGTAATTAAGCTGCAGCACTGATACCGAAGCTGTAGGTCTGCTTACTCTATGCTCCCTCTCCCTCTCTTTCTCTCTCACTCTCTTTCGTTACTCCACTGAGTTAACTGCATTGCTTGGGCATTTTGAGCTCTGCTTGATTGCATCTGCCTTATATGGACGTAATTAAAATTGATTTTTTAATTTTGTATTCTTGATTTTTTGTTCATTGGACTTTTTTTCGTTTCTCTTTATGGTTTTTTTTTTTTTTTTTTTTTTTTTGGGGGGGGGGGGTGTTCAACGTTATATGGGTAAAATATGTTAATATGTTAATTACACTTGGGCATTGTGGCTATACATACTTGCTGAAACTAATTGTGAAGAGATTTTGGGGTACAGTTGATTTGTTTTTTTTTTTCTTGTGTGCATACTCGTTTTTTGTTTTTGTTTGAGTTTTTTTTAATTAAATTTATGTTTGGTTTGACACGATTTTATGGCATTAATGAAAATTTATATCTGACATTGTAGTTTATTATTGGGTGGTCATTTAGAAAGAAAGATGTTCTGAAATTCATTACAGGCACAATTTCAACTTTCCCAGTTTCGAATACCAGCCGGGCTCTGCCGAATGTTTTTTTTTTTGCATGTTAGGGCGAACATCATTAAATTTCACAATTTCAGTTTGTTTCTCTTTTGAGACGAGCTCAACGATCGGAGATTTTTCGAATACCGGCCGGGCTCTGTCGAATTTTTTGTTTTCAAGTTTTTTTACCGGATGGGGCGAAGATCATTAAATTTCAAGATTTCAGTTTGTTTTTCTTATATAATTTTATAATACTTCTAAGGAGTAAGGATCCGTAACAGCTATGCAGAAGGGCGGAAAGTGTCTTGCATATGGCATATGACTAGGCTAGACCCAGAGGTCTCAATATTAACCCAGAGAAGACTGAAATATGTCTCTTCACAAGGAAGACAAAGGTGGGCCAATTTAAAGCACCACGATTCCTCAATAAGATGATTTCGATATCTGACAAGGCCAAATACTTAAGAGTGATCTTGGACAGGAAACTCAATTGGAAGTGTCACATTCAAGAGCATACTGAGAAGGCTTACAGATTTTGAGCAAAATATAAACAGGCCGTAGGCTCAAAATGGATCTGAAACCCGAGGTTAGTCCACTGGCTATTCAGGAGGGTGATTGGACCAGTACTTATTTACACCTCAGTAGATTGGTGGACTGCGATGGAGAAAAAATGCAATATAAGGATCATACAAAAGGTTCAGAGAACATATTGTCTTGGCATAGGCGGAGCGGTCCTCATCGCCCACTAGGGCACTGGAGACTAGAAACCCGACCTGTTGATAGACAGATTAAGTGTGAGACAGCCATTGCGGCATGAGACTTAAGGCAATGGGAAAATGGACAGATCAGCTCATACCATCGCGGTACAATCGAGGCGACGTTAGGAAACCTGGAAGGAAGGGAAGTCTTTTTCGATCGGATACCTGAGACGACAATTGAAGTCAAGTGCGAGGCACTGATGCCAGCGACACAGTCTTGGATTGACGGAACCCTAGTATTACCATCCGGAAGATCATGTTACACGGATGGATCAAAGCTAGAGGACAGGGCATTAATAACTAGGACGGTAAGATCACGAATAATCTTGAAATGTAAGATGGAGATTAGCGCCTTCCCTGATAATGGCACAATCCGCATCGTATAGGTGCCGGGCTATAACGGAATAAGAAGGAATGAAAGGGCAGACGATTTGGCGGTGAAGGCGAGTGGACTGCCGTCAATAAACTTAATTAACACGAAGCCTTTCGTGTCGACGCAGTCCGAATTAAGGGCGTGGGCGCAGAATGCGCAAGTAACACTGTGGAACAGCGAAACAGTCGATAGGACGACGAAAATCCTATGGGGAGATTCGAATCGTGAGAGGACGAGGCTATTACAGAAAGGAAGTTCCTTCTTACTTCCTTCAGTCAGTATAGCTTCGGTATCATAACGGGACACATAGGACTACGAGCGCACTTATGCAAAATCGGTGCGGCAAGTGACAGCATGTGTAGGGCATGTGGGAAAGATAATGAAACGTTGGAGCATTTCCAATGTCATTGCCCGGCTTTTGCAGCTAAAATACAAGGGTACTTAAGTGGGAACACAATAACAGACATTAACCAATTTAGGGGCGTTTTCTGGAAAAAAATTAAGAATTTTGTAAGTACCATGGAATTCCTAACTTATTGAGATTTTTTTTTAGGATTTAAAGCGCACAACAAGCAGGGGCGAGGAGATTCATATTCGCACCATCTTTTCAACCTAACCTAAACTATATCAGGTTGAAATCCGAATTAAACCATATTTGGCACAGTTCTTTGAAGTCTGAAACAAAAAACACCACCTGAAAATTTTCAGCCAAATCGGATAATAATTGCACCCTCTAGCGGCTCAAGAATTCAAGATCCGAAATCGACATGTATGGGAGCTATAACAGGTAATGAACTGATTTGAACCATACACGGAACAGTTGTTGGAAATTAAAACAAGACACTTTAGCAAAATTTCAGCCAAATTGGATAATAATTGCGCCCTCTAGAGGCTCAAGAAGTATAATCGGTAGATCCGTTTATATGGGAACTATATCAGGTTATAAATCGATTCTGACACAGTTGTCAGAAGCTAAAAAAACACTTCATGCAAAATTTCAGTCAAGTCAGATAGTAGTTGCATCCTCTACAGGCTCAAGAAATATAGTCAGGAGATCGGTTTATATGGGAGCTATGTCAGCTTTTGAAACGATTTGGATTTGAACAAGCTTGGCACAGTTGTTGTCAAGACAAATCACTTCGTGCTAAATCTCAGCCAAATCGGATAATAATTGCGCCCTCTAGCGGCTCAAAAAGTCAAGATCCGTAATCGGCCGTATAAGGGAGCTACAATATATGAGGTTATGCACCGACTTGGGCCATACTTGGCACAGTTGTTGGAAGGTTGAACAAAACACTTCATGCAAAATTTCAGACAAATCGGATAATAATTGCGCCCTTTAAAGGCTCAAGAAGTAAAGGCCGCAGATCGGTTTATATGAAAGCTATATCAGTTTATAGATCGATTTCAGTCATACTGCGCATAGTTGTGGGAAATCATAACAAAACACCTGATGCAAAATTTCAGCCACATCGAATAATAATTGCGCCCTCTAGCGGCTCAAGAAGTATAATCGGGAGATCAGTTTATATGGGTGCCACTGAATTATTGTTCTTAACCCGAGTTACTGTTCCGTTGACCACTTTCTGACTAAATGGTATAAATTCTATGCCATCATCAGGGTTTATTGGTTATGTAGTAGAGCTGGCAAACTATCGATAATCGCAATATTCGATATTTTCGATGGCTTTAATAATAAATATCGATAGTGTCGATACTACTTCCCATCACCTATATTTCAAGCGAAAATGAGAAGTAAAAATCAGGAGACCGATTTATTTAGAAGCAAATTTGATGCACAGACCGAATGAAACCACATTTAATAAAGTCAGTTGGAAGTCATTGTACAAAATGTCAGCCTAATCGGATGAAAACTGCGCCCTCTATAGGTGCAATGTTTCTTAAAGGATACATTTAGTGTCGGAGCGCTTATTTTCGTTTATCCATAATATAAACGATAATATCCGAAAATATCAATCGATATTGATTAAAAATATTAAATATCGATAGTGCCATCAATATTTTGCCAGCTCTATTCTGTAGCATGTTTTTCCCATATCCTTAGCACACTGTCGATATCTGTTACCTGATTTGCTTCTTTGCTTGTGTAGAAAGATACAAATGGAAATTTTCCCATGAAACTTCTCTCATATCAATGATTGCTGCCGAAATTTTAAGCTCAATGATAAGGGGCCTTGTTTTTATAGCCGAGTCTGAGCGGCATAGTGTCGTACTGCGGACACCACTTTGGGGAAAAGATTGGATCTGCACCAAAGCCATCGGTTGCTTTTACCGTTTTTTATAAAATTTTTCTCCCGAATACCTTGAACTTCATTCAGGAGTTTATTGTCCGATGTCGCCGAAATTTGGGAAAGTGAGTTGTGTTAGGCTCATCGACGTTCTTCTTCAATTTGGCTCAGATCAGTCCAGAATTGGATATAGCTGCCATATAGACCGATCTCTGGATTTAAGCTTTTGGGCCATAAAAGCCACATTTATTATCCGATTTTGCTGAACTTTGGGACAGTGAGTTGTGTAAGCCCAATCGACATCCTTCTTCAATTTGGCCCAGATCGGTCCAGATTTGGATATAGCTGCCATATAGACCGATTCTCCGATTTAGGGTCCTAGGCCCATAAAAGGCACATTTATTATCGGATTTCGCCGAAATTTGGGAGAGTGAGTTCTGTTAGACTCTTCGACATTTTTCTGCAACTTGGCCCAAATCGGTCTAGATTTGGATATAGCTGTCATATAGACCAATCTCTCGATTTAAGGTTTTGGGCCCATAATAGGCACATTTATTTTCGGATTTCGCCGAAATTTGGGACAGTGAGTTGTGTTAGGCTCATCGAAATTCTTCTTCAATTTGGCACAGATCCGTCCAGATTTCTATATAGCTGCCTTATAGACCGATCTCTAGATTTAAGGGTTTGGGCCACAAAAGCCATATTTATTATCCGATTTTACTGATATTTGGGACAGTGAGTTTTGTTAGGCTCTTCAACATTTTTCTGCAACTTGGCCCAAATCGGTCCAGATTTGGATATAGCTGCCATATAGACCAATCTCTCGATTTAAGGTTTTGGGCCCATAAAAAGCACATTTATTATCGTATTTTGCCGAAATTTGGGAGAATGAGTTGTGTTAGGTTCATCGACGTTCTTCTGCAACTTGGCCCAAATCGGTCCAGATTTGGATATAACTGCCATATAGACCAATCTCCCGATTTAAGGCCTTGGGTCCATAAAGGGCACATTTATTATCCGATTTCGCCGAAATTTGAGATAGTGAGTTGCGTTAGACCCATTGTCAGCCCTCTTCAATTTAGCCCACATCGGTCAAATTTGGTCCGGACATATTAACATAAAGTTGAATTGGGGGCATTAATTTTGAATTTTCCACCGGGATTATGAGGAAAGGTAGTTTACATGTATACCCGAGGTTGTGGGTAGTCAAAGTTCGGCCCGGCCGAACTTAGTGCCTTTTTTCCTGTCTTCTTTTTTTTTTTTTTTTTTTTTTTGAAAAACTTTCCTATAGCTCTTAAAACATTACCTTTTATTTCTCGAAATATATAATTCTAAAGCAAGATACTAAGTATACGTGTATGTATACACCTGCATAATCGAATTTGTGATAAATTTTTCTTTAATGAGTTTAAATTATAGGTCTAATATGGTACATCTTTTTTTTTTTTTTTTTTGGAAAAACAATCAATTCCCAACAACCTTTTACAGCCAATTGAATATGAGAACCATACATGTAATAGTTTATTTATCAACATCATATAATTATCTATGTATATAACAAAAAAAAATCCAACTTCAATTTCGCCCTCAAAAACATTTAATTACTATTTACAAAAGTCCAAGGTTCATTAATCACCATTAGGTGCGTTGATGATTGGTTTTTTGATTATAAACACCCTCCCAAAGGCATCGAACAAAGCCACAAAATCGCCATCATGAAAAATCAATAAATAAAATGAATATATAAAAAAAATAAAAACAAAATGATCATCACAAAAATCAACATGTCATTTAATTAGCCTTCATTAGGGAACATTAAATTTGTATTTTTAGTCTTTCCTTTCATGTGGTCATCAAAACAAAATGATGCCATGATCTCTAGCTGATGTGAATTGCAAAGCAACAAAAATTACAATCACGAGCAATGATTTTGTTATTTTGATTGATTGAAAATCACACGCGATTCGATGAGCAATGAACACTTAGCGGTGAATAGTCGAGAAAAAAATGATTAAAAAGTAATTTAAAATAAATTAAAAAAAAACACACACACTAAATGGAGAATTTGAAATATCTCGGTGAACTGTGATTTGAAATTAAAAATCTGAAAAAAACCAACAACAACCACAACAGCATGGTGAGGGTGTGAAATTGGTATACGCTTGTGATTTGCTCAAGTGAAAACATTGGGCGCTGATGAAGAGCATGAAATGAAATTAAATGAAAACTCGATTAAAAGCATTGCGCCTTTTGATTGAAGTTTAATTGAAGGTTTTCATGCATCATTAACCCAGAAAAGTGATCTCAATTGCCCAAACAACATCGAAAACAGCATCAACATCGACATCCACCTAGCCCTCATCATCATTAGGCAATTACATACGCATGTACTTCAGCCCGAACAATTGGAGTGAAGTATCACTTAGGCAAAGTTTTCACCAAGATATTTAGCAATGATGCTTAAGCACGAAATATCCAGATGAAACTTTACAAAAATAGCAGCGGGCCCGCTCTGCTGCTCCTTCTTTTACTTTACATGGAACAAAAGTTTCCTTGGAATATTTATTTTCGTCAATTAAAGAGCTTTTAGTGAAATACGAATACGAATTTAAGTTTGAATGTAAGGAGTACTCCATTCTTAAAATACTTTATTTCAGCCTGATATTCTCATGATATCTGATTTATGGGTGTTTTCGGGGGTGAGGTTGTCCCCCAGACACTTGGCCCTGAAAAAATATCAGCATCGTGTTCTTCTTTCAATAACCATTTTGAACCCCATATTGCCATTGGTTTTTAGGGGGAGTTTACAGGATGAAACGTCCCCCAAACACATGGCCCCAAAATAGGTTATCAAATTCGTTTTCTAATACCTTTCATTTGAGCCACATTTTGGCATGGTCGAACAATTTTTACCTTTTGGGGGGTGTTTTGGGGAAGGGGTGATGCCCTAAACACAGAGTCCTACATTTGAATATCAAATTCGTATTCTACTCTCATATATCCTTATTGGAGACCCATTTTGCGATGGTCAGAAAAAAATTGCTGTTTGTGGGGAATTTTGGGAAAGGGATGGACCCCCAGAAAATTGGTCCCGAAAGTGGGTACCAATTTTGTGCTCTACCTCCCAATACCTTTCATTTAAGCTCCACAATGACATGGTCGGTAAATATGCCCGATTTAGGGGTGTTTTGAGGATTGGGGTGGTCCCTCAATCACTAAGCCCGGAAAATATATCAGCAGCGTGCTCTATTCTCATATATCCATACATGATTTATTTGAACACCATATTGCCATTGGTCTCAAAATTGGATATCAAATACATTTTCTAATCTCATTTAAACTCCTTATTCCAAAAGTCAGCAAATATGTCCGGTTTGAGGTATTGGCCCTAAAAACTATAAATATTTAGTTGCACTCTCTTTAAGACCCAATTTGTCGTGGGGAGCAAATACATCCTATTTGGGGGTTGCTATGGTGGTGAGACGTCCCCTAGACAGTTGGTCCCTAATGTTGATATCAGATACGTGGTCTACTCCCAAATACCGTTAATTTGGGCCCCATATTTCCAAACATGACCGGCCTGGTGGGTGTTTTGGGGGATGGGCTGCCACTCAGTGAGTCGGCGTTGAATATATATATCGGATTTGTGTTGTACTCTAAAAACTCTCTTATTTTAGCCTAATATTGGAATAGTCAGCAAAAATTGGGTGTTGTGGGGGTGGAGTGGCCCCATAGACACTTTTCCCGAATATTGATATCAGATTCGTGCTTTACACCCAAAGACCTTTCATTTGAGCCCCATATTGCTATGGTCGTAAATTTTCCCCCTTTGGGGGATGTTTTTAGGGAGAGGTGGCCCCCCCAAACACTTGGTCCCATATTTGGATATCTTCTACACTCAAATACCTTTTATTAAAGCCCCATATTGCCATGGTCAGTAAATAAGTCCTGTTTGGGGGGTGTTTTGGGGAAGGGGTGGACCCCCAGAAACTTTGTCCCAAATATAGATATCAGATTCGTATTTTACTCGCAAATACCTTTCATTTGAGTCCCATATTGCCATGGTCGGTAAATGTGTTCGATTTAGGGGTGTTTTGGGGCTTGGGTTGGTCCCCCAAACACTTGGTCCGACAATTGGATATCAGATACGTTTTCTAATCTTAAATACCTTTCTTTTGAGTTCCTTATTGTCATGATTGGTGTATATATATATTTGGTAGGTTTTTGGGTATTCAGCTCAATATCTCTATTTTTGAAGACTGTAGCGTGACTTCAACAGACAAACGGATGGACATGTCTATATATATCTGTATATATTGGGTCTCAGACGAATATTTCGATGTTTTACAAACCGAATGACGAAATAAGTATAGCCTCATTCTATGGTGGGGGTATAAAAAGGGACAGACGGCAATGGCTGCGGATCCTTAAGCATTAAAAATCGTAACCTCGATTTTTCTTTATACCCACCACAATAGGGGTTTAGCAACCTAGTCATTCCGTTTGTAACATCTCGAAGTATTGATCAGCGACTTCATAAAGTACTCTGGAGATTTTGAGTAGATCTTGCCATGACCATTCGTCCGTCCGTCCGTCTCTCGAAATCACGATAGCGATCGAACACACAAAGCTAGCCTCTTGAAATTTTGCACAGATGCTGTATATTGATGTAGGTTGTTGGGGAATGCAAATGGGTCATATCGGTTCAAATTTAGATATAGCTCCCATATAAACCGATTTCCCGATTTGACTACTTGAGCCCCTGGAAGCCGCAATTTTTAACCGATTTGGCTGAAATTTTGCAAGCGATGTTCTGCTATAACATCCACCAATTGTGCCAAGTACGGTCCAAATCGGTCTATAACCTGATATAGCTCCCATATAAAGCGATTTCCCGATTTGACCTTTTGAGCCCTTACCAGCTGCAATTTTTAGCCCGATTTGGCTGAAATTTTGCACGCGTTGTTCCGTTATGACTTCCAACTACTGTGCCTAGTACGGTTTAACATTTTTTTAATTTTTTTCAATTGGTCTATAACCTTATATAGCCCCCATTCAAACCGATCTGCCGATTTGACTTCTTGAACCGTTTGAATCCGCAATTTTCGTCCGCTTTGGCTGAAATCTTGTATGTAGTGTTCCGCTATGACTTCCAACAACTGTGCCAAGTACGGTCTGAATCGGTCAAGAACCTGATATATTGTAGCCCCCATATAAACCCATCTGCCGATTTGACTTCTTAACCCCTTACAAATCGCAATTTTTGTCCGATCTGGATGAAATTGAGCATGCGGTGTTCTGTTACGACTTACAACTACTGTGCCAAATACGGTTCAAATCGGCCAATAATCTGATATAGCTCTCATATAAACCTATCGCCCGTTTTGACTTCTTAAGCCCTTACAAACCGCAATTTTTGTCTAATTTAGCTATAATTTCGCATATAGTATTATGTTTTGATTTCCAACAACTGTGCCAAGTACGGTCTAATTCGGTCTATAACCTGATACTTTCTTTTAAAAAATCCGCAATTACTTTTTGGGCAACCCAATAGAATAAAATTATGCCCTTCAACTAAATTTATTTTAAATACATTTTTTGCAGAATCCATGGTAATGGGTTCCCAAGATTCGGCCCGCCCGAACATAGCACGCTTTTACGCTCTTATTTAAGAACAACGTTGAAAAATAGTGCTAACCTAAAAAATTTGTGTTTTTTTAATCGAAAATAAGTCAACTTTGACCGGTCATACCTTCTAAACTAAAAATTTAACATTTCTATGGGTAGAATTTTTGAAATCGTTCGAAAGTTTTACATAAGATAGATTTCTTCAAAATTTCGTAGGCGCACATGCAAATTATGATATTTGCCACTTGTTTCCTCTCTTCACGCCATAGTACGCTGGTGGATTCTGTGTAGACCAAACCTCCCCCATTTTAAATTATAAGGCCTTACTCACATCACAACGAATTTGATACGAGTTATATAATTACACATTTAAACACGTCTAATGAAGTAAAATAAATTTTGATTATGATTTTAAAGAAAATCAACTTTAGAAATTGTTCATGGGTACATAAATGAAATAAAAAAATTAAAAAAAAAATTCTGAAATTTTTGATAAAACTCTTTTTGAATTAGGTATATCCCAACAATTTCAAAATTATTTGATTTTTTTCCATAACCAGGGAACTGAAGGCTCCAATTAGCCTCTTCAAAACAATTAAATAGTCATTAATTCTAAATGAAAGCTCTATTCCATTGGGGGATACTAGACGCCAATGTTACACTTCAACCAACCCAATAATAAAACAGCAAATTGAGCAAAAATGCTTAATTAAAAATAAAGATCTCAATTGACAGCTTATTTAGTAGAAAATTAAATCTGCAACAACAACACACACAGAAACCCCACCAATAAAACGAAAACGACAACAAGCCAAAAGTCAGCAAAAACCAAAAAAAAAATTTAAATGAAAACGTAAAACCAAAAACCTCAAATAATAACAAGCCCATTTTCAATATTGAGATTTTAAAATAAAATCATCACATTACGTTACGTTATTATTGCTGGCTGTCGTTCGAAACACATCAACCCAACTCACAGCAAATGCAAAAACAACAACAGCAACAAAAGTAGCACCAACTACAGGCGCGTTGATTACTCTGACAGCAGTCTATATTGGAGGACTATGCATAATCATTATTCACTTACTCACTCACTCGCTCATTGAGTCAGTCAGTCACTTGACACAAACTGGCAAACACACCTTGGTAGACTGAAACCTACATTAAAAATTGAACAAACACACACACTCTTCCACTCATTTACTTATGCATACAATACACCTCACTCCCTTTTTCATTTAGTTTCACCTTAAAAAAAAAACCATAGCATAAACAACAGTGCAGTCAACGAAGCAAAACCCCACCTTTGTGTGTGTGCTGCTATGCTGCAGTACGAACGAAATTATACCAACAACAATGGCAATAAGACCAATCAATGTTAAGGGTCTTTGAGCAGAAAGAAATCTCAGTAGGGAAATTAATCCGAAACTTAAAACATTAACAACAACAATGGGAATAGAGAGTAGAGTAGATAGAGCATAACAGATGAGCATCAAAAGTTAGCTTAATAACTGTCTGTAGTGTTGCCGTTTGAGATATACTATAAAGAGGTTGAGATAAATAAAATAAAATTAAATAAAATAAATAAGATAAAATAAAATGAAATAAAATAATATAAAATAAAATAAAATAATTTAAATCAAAATAAAATTAAATAAAGTTAAATAAAATAAAATAAAATAAAATAAAATAAATAAAAAAAAAATTAAAAAAAAAATAAAAAAATTAAATAAAATAATATAAAATAAAATAAAATAAAATAAGAAAATATAAAAAATTGATATAAAAAAATAAAATAAGATACAATCAGTTAAAATAAAATAAAAAATCAAATTCTTGAATAAATATAATTCGTTACTGAACAAGGATAATCGAGAGACCGGTTTATATGGGAACTATGTCAGGTAATAGACCGATTTGGACCGTACTTAGCACAGTTGTTGGATGCCGCCACAGAACACCGCAAGCAAAATTTTAACCAAATCGGTCAAAATTGCGGGTTGTAAGGGCTCGAAAAGTCAAATCGCAAGAACGGTTTGTATGGGAGCTATATCAGGTTATAGATCGATTCGGGCCGTACTTGGCATGCAAAATTTCAACCAAATCAGACAAAAATTGCGGGTTGTAAGGGCTCGAAGGGCCAGTCGGAATAACGGTTTATGTGGGAGCTATATCAGGTTATTGACCGATTCGGACCGTATTTGGATATGTGCAAAATTGTAGTTAAATTGGACAAAAATTGCGGGTTGTAAGGCCTCAAGATGTCAAATCGGGAGATCGGATTATATGGGAGCTATAACAGGTTATAGACTGATTTGGACTGTACTTGACACAGTTGTTGAAAGTCATAACGAAATACCACATACAAATTTCAGCCAAATCGGATGAAAATTGCGGTTTTCAGGGGCTGAAGAAGTCAAATCGGGAGATCGGTTTATATGGGAGCTAAATCAGGTTCTTGACCGATTTGAAACGTACTTGGCGCAGTTGTTGGAAGTCATAACGAAACACCACATACGAATTTCAGCCAAATCCGATGAAAATTGCGGCTTCCTGGGGCTCAAGATTATTAGAGTACGCGTTAGAGCAATTTACAAAACAATCTTCAACGAAGCTTTTATTATTAGACAACTGAAAAAAATTATTTCTGTATTGTACAAATGTCTACCAATAATAATTCAATGCATACATGTGAATATAAAAATATTTAGACAAAGTACAAATTGTGTTCAGTATAAATTTAACTCTAACACCCTTCCTCAATTTGAACTCCAGCCTCCTCTCGGAATTTTGTTAGTTTGATAGTTGAAAGTGGTTTGGTCATCATATCAGCAATCATTGTTTCTGTTGGACAATACGTACAAACGATTTGATTTTTCTTTACATAGTCCTTGACAAAATAGATTTTGGTATCAATGTGCTTTGTCCTATTGCTAAGTTTCTCATCTTTTATCATACGCAAAACACTTTGATTATCCTCAAAAATTGTTGTCGGTTGACATTGTTTAAGCATCATATCGCTTAAAAGTGATCGTAGCCAAATTGCTTCTTTGCATGCTTCCGATAGAGATACAAACTCTGCCTCAGTTGATGAGAGAGATACACAAGTTTGCTTTCTACATGACCAGTTAATTGAACCACCGTTAATTTTGAAAATAAATCCAGAATTAGATTTTCGGTCGATTCTATCCTCGGCCCAATTTGCGTCGGCAAAACCAATAAGAACATTTTTATTTGCAACGCATTTATTACTAAGGTGTAAGGTGTGATTAACTGTGCCTTTCAAGTATTTTAATACACGCTTTAATTCATTCCAATCTTCTTGAGTTGGACAACTGACTTTTTGCGCCAAAATTGAAACACTTGCTGCTATATCAGGTCTTGAATTTACACTGATGTACAGCAGTGAGCCAATAAGTTGTTGATATTTATTGTTATTTAGTAAGAGTTCGGATGAACTTTTACCATACCCAGGATCAAGTGGATATTTTGAAATTTTTGAATCCTGCATTCCAAATTCATGCAATAAGTTTTCAATAAAGAGTTTTTGGCTAACGCAGTAATTAGATTCTTTATCCTGCGTAACTTCCAAACCAAGATAATGATGTACTTTGCCAAGATTGGTTATGTCAAATTTTTCTTTCAGTAACTTCTCCACTTCACAGATGTTGTTTTGCTTTTTGCTTGCAACCAAAATATCATCAACGTAGATTAATATATATACTAACCCTTCCTCGTTGGTGTATTTTGTGTATAAACATCGATCTGCATTACTTTGCTTGAAGCCGCCAGACACTAGGACCTCATGAAGTGTTTTATTCCAGACATTCGCAGCTTGCTTCAATCCATACAAACTTTTTCGAAGTTTACAGACAAAATTATTATTCCCTTCCTCAAACCCTGGTGGCTGTTTCATATATATAACTTCTTCAAGCTCACCGTTGAGAAAAGCTGACTTTACATCAAAATGAACAACTGACATACCATTTACACCAGCGACAGACAATAATGTTCGAAGCGTAGCTTGTCGAACAACAGGAGCAAATACTTCGTCATAATCAAAACCAAATTTTTGACTAAAACCTAGAGCTACTAGGCGGGCTTTGAAACGTTGTATTTTTCCAGTAACATCTCGTTTAATTTTGAAAGTCCATTTGCATCCCACAATATTTGCATTGTCAGGTTTGTCAACAATATCCCAAGTCTTATTTGCCTTTAAAGATGACATCTCCTCATTCATAGCTTGAATCCATTCGTTGCGATGTACCGATGAAATCGCCTCCTTATACGTCTTTGGTTCAGCAATGCTCGAAACATTAGAGCTTATATACGTCAACCTCTCTGGTGGTTTTCCCTTAGTAATGCGGTTTGAACATCTAAGTGAATTTTTATCTCTTTCAAAAACTTCGCATGGAACTGAGTTATCGCTTGAGATCATCGTGTTCATTGTAGATGTAACTAATTCTTCAGAATCAACTGCATTATGTTCTTCCAGGCTATAAAAAGATTCCCCATCAGATGAAATTTGATCTGATATAACTTGAATGAAGTCATTTGAAGTACGTTGATTATTAATTTTTTCAATAGATATTTCACTGTGATCGGTCTCTTTAGATTCTTTTCCGGTTTCATGTAAATCAACATCTATGAATTTAACATCTCTGCTAATTACGACCTTATTTGTTCTAAGATCAGCCAATCTGTAACCCTTTGAATGCTCATCATATCCAACGAAAGTCAATATCTTGGTCTTACTATCCCACTTTTTCCGTTTTACCTCAGGAGTAAGAACATGAGCTTTCGACCCAAATATGCGCAAATGTTCAATAGATGGCTTTTTCTTTTCCCATAGTTCAAATGGTGTTGATACAATTGTCTTGCTTACCAACCGATTTTGCAAATAATTCGCGGTCATAATTGCTTCTCCCCAATATTTATTTCCAATACTTGCTTCCTTTAGCAAACATCTTCCCATTTCGACCAAACTTCGGTTTTTACGTTCTGATACTCCATTTTGCTGGGGTGAGTAAGGAACAGTATATTGGTATTGAACACCTTTTGATTCCAGATAACTTTGGACGTGTTTTGATACATACTCCCCTCCATTATCTGATCTGAGGATATTAGGGTATTTGCCGAATTTATTTTTCACCATTTCCATATAGTTTTGAATCTTCTCGTAAACCTCAGCTTTGTTATTTAAAAGATAAACTATTGTATAACGACTAAAATCGTCAATAAACGTGACAAAGTACTTCTTTTTTCCAGGAGTTTCAGTTTGCATAGGCCCGCAAACATCCGAGTGAACTAAATCCATAACTGCGTTCGATTGTGTTTCTGAAACTTTGTGAAATGGCGTTTTCGTCATCTTACAACAGACACATACCTCGCACGTTTGCGTTATACCACAATCAACAATTTTAAAATCACTCATTGCTTTATTTGTTTGCATCTCCTTTACAGCATTGACGCTTCTATGTCCGAAAACCTTATGCCAATAATGTATGCAGTTTCGAGAACTACATTTGGCTAACATTGCCTGGTTAGTCCTTTGTCTGAGACAAAACAATCCATTATGCATATCTGCGACACCAATTTCTTTGCCATTTGCAGATTTAATTTTACACTGCTTATTTTGAAATTCAACCTTAAAACCGTTTCTCATAATTCTTGAGATAGATATCAAATTCCCATGAAATGACGGTATGTACAAAACATCTTCCATGGTAACTTCTGACTTGACATTTTTAAAATTATACATTACCAATTTACAAGATCCTTTACCACTAGCCACTACGGCAGTCCCATTGGCAACTGAAACAGATTCACATACACTGCCATCAAACGTGATAAAATCCTCCCGTCTTGTGCTAATGTGGCAAGTAGCCCCAGAATCTACAATCCAATGCGATTTGTCACCAGCAGAAGAAAAAATATAATTTTCTTTATTCTCAACGTTATTAGCTTGCTGTTTGGATTCATTGATGTTTCTTTCCTTTTTGAATTTCCAACAGTTCTTCTTGAGATGACCCTTTATTTTGCAAAAGTGACACCGCTTTCCATTAGCATCATCCTGACTTGACTTGACTTGAGGAATTTTGAATGTTTTCATCACGGAATTTGGTTCGACATTCTTTGATTGACGTTGATATTCTTCCAGCAAATTGTTTTCGACAACGTGTACCGTTAACTCTTCTATTTTTCGAGCTTCCAATGCCGTCACCAACGTGTCATATGAAGGTGGTAAACTGCTTAGTAACATAGCAATTACCCATCGTTCAGAAAATGTCTCGCCAACCGCTTCCAGCTTTTCAAAGAGAATTTTCATATTCGCGATGTGATCAGCCATGGTATTCTCCATACTAAATTTCATTCCACATATCTTACGCATTATTTGTACACTACTTCCAAGAGTGTTCTTTTCATGATGTGCCTTCAGGATATTCCAAGATTCTTTTGCAGATTTAGCTTTCCTGATAAGTAAGAGCTGATTGTCCTCCACAGATAATCCAATCAAAATCAAAGCATTTTCATTATTTTTCATCCATGACTCATCTGGTACGTCTGGAGCAGATTCCACAACACACTTCCAAGCTCCTTCCCTTCGTAAAATCAATTCCATCTTATACTTCCAAAGATGATAATTATCCGCGTTAAGCTTCGTAAACGACGTCTTAACTAAATCCATGGTGGCCCAATAACCTATTAGAGTACGCGTTAGAGCAATTTACAAAACAATCTTCAACGAAGCTTTTATTATTAGACAACTGAAAAAAATTATTTCTGTATTGTACAAATGTCTACCAATAATAATTCAATGCATACATGTGAATATAAAAATATTTAGACAAAGTACAAATTGTGTTCAGTATAAATTTAACTCTAACAAAGATGTCAAATCGGCAGATCGGTTTATATGGAAGCTATATTAAAATCTGAACCGATATGGCCCATTTGCAATTCCCAACGACCTACATTAATATAAAGTACCTGTGCAAAATTTTAAGCGGCTAGCTTTACGCGTTCGACCGCTATCGTGATTTCGACAGACGGGCGGACGGAAATGGTTAGATCGAATCAGAATGTCGAGATGATCCAGAATATATGTACTTTATGGAGTCCTAGACCATTATTTCGAGATGTTACAAACGGAATGACTAGGTTGGCATACCCCCATCCTATGGTGGTGGGTATAAAAAATACCTCGTTTGAAATTTCAACCAAATAATTGCGTCCCCTTGGGGCTCAAGAAGCGATTGGTGTATATGGGAGCTATATTATGTTATAAACCTATTTGGACCATACCTAGTACGGCTGTTAGAAGCCATAGCAAAACTTTACGCATTTATTTTCTTTATGCATCTTCTACTGACTCAAAAAGTCAAATCTGATGCTGTATCAGGTTATGAACCGATTAGGACCATTCCTTGCACAGTTATTAAAAGTGAAAACAATCATCCTATGCGAAATTTCAGCCAAATCGGATAATTATTGTGCAAAATTTCAGTCACATTGGATAAGGGTTGCGCCCTCTAGAGGCTGAAGAAGTCAAGATCAGAGATGGGTTTATATGACAGCTATATCGGGTAATGAACCAATCTTGGCACACTTATTCATATTCAATCAGGAAAAAATTTAAATAAAATTGTTTTGCAAATATCGAGAAGAGAGCACAACTCTCACATCTCAATGAGTTCTGTCCCATTCAAGTTCAAGCTCAATGATGTAGGGCCGCCCTTTAAAAGCCGTGACCGTACGGCCCTCCGCTGGAAGACTAAGTTTAGCAGGAATGTTTTACACGCCCGGGTGCCTTAGGGATGTTGGAAATCAAGCAACGGTTCTGATTGGTTTAGACTCGGCAAAATCCTTCATATCAAATGGACACAAACCTCCCAGCGGTGTCACCTGGGTAGCTACCTATTGTAAAAAAAAGAAGAATTTTAAAAACGGATCCCCCCTTTGTTGACGACCCCCTCAAACGTAAAGTAGATTTTAGCTAGTGAAATGAAACAATTTTCCTAATATTCCCGCCAGTATTCGAACTCAGGTGTTCAGCATAATTGGCGGACATTCTAATTTCTTCGCCGCTGTGCTTCCTTTTTAAAGACCTTTAAACATTTTTCGATACAAGATTCTCATAAAATTTCTAGACGGTTTTTTTCTGCATTGTGCTTTTTTCAGATTTTTTTGTTTAATTGAACAGAAATTAATAAAATTATTTTTTCTTTTACGTTTTAAGTTTATGTTCCTTAAAGTCAAGTCTTTTGAAGATTTTTGTGCTATGGTGCCAGCTCCGTGGGGCTCGTCCCGCACTTAAGATGTAGAGAGAGGTATTCTAGACCGTATATTGAAGTTATTTCGAAAATGCGGCAAATTCAAAGTTGATAAAAATTAAAATTGGTTAACATATGATTTTGAATGTAAATTTCGAAATTTTCTTGCAATAGAAAAATTAGAAAGTTTTGTCTCGATAGCCGATTTCGTCACTACTTAGGCTTCAACTTCTTAAAAATAAAATAAAAAAAGATTTTTCAAAACTTATTTTGTCCGAAAGTTTTTTTTTAAATAGAATACCTATCTGGCTAAAATTGTGCCAAAGAAAAGTATTTGCTAAAAAAGGGGAAATGTAGTGCCAACACCTCATCAACATTTCTAAATTATTTTTTCTCAAGATCCTGTCCACTTAACATATCCATTTACTTGATCGGTTTATTAACCATTTATTCTGTTAATTTAATTTACTTAGGGTCACACTGACTTCAACTCCACCACACCATGAAAAAGGCATGAAAACCAAAACGATGTCGCGTCTTCGTCATCTTCGTTGTTCGCTGCCTCCGGGCAGCCTAAATGCAACACTCTCACACACATTTTCAATTGGTTCTGGCTTGGTGAAGCCCAATGTAACAATAACATTATTTGCTTAATCAGACCCCAAGCAATAACAAAAACAACAACTCAACAACTAGAGTATGTTGAGTATTAAGCATCTGCTAAAAGATAGACAGAATGAGAGAGTGAGAGAGAGAGAAAGAGCTTAGTCAAGAAAAGAGTATAAGGGAGTGATGTATGTGTATACAAAGTATGTACATACGTGGCTCTGGCTCTTGATGAAATAAGAGCTTCATCTATAATTGAGTTGTTGTGGGCCAAACGAAGACACCACGATGGATGAGTGCATGGATGGTCAGGCAGCAAATAGTAATGAGAGAAAAACAATAACAACAACATACAAAGAGACAACAGCAAACAGGGGAAAGATTAACAAACACAACTAAGGTTATTTCATTTCTACTTAGGGTTTTCAAGGCCCTTCGAGAAAAATGAAGAGTTTAGTTATATTGCTTTGTTATTCTAAACTCCTCCCCTTTTTTATAAGTTTATCTCTTTCTCTCTTGTCTTATAAAGCAGGCAGGAAAGTAACAACATGATTTGTGCCTTAGTATGTGTAATGATATGCCTTTTTTCATAACAGAAATGTCAGTTTTCCTTTAATGAAGTTATAAAGACTTAACAAGCCCTTGCTGGCTGGGTGCTTTTTATGCTCAACGAACTTTTGCAGCTTTCAACAAATTGTGTCCTGCAGTTGTTGTTATTATTGTTGGCGGTGTTGTAGTTCATGGAAATATGCCAACTTTAATAAAGGTGGTTGAACATTCTTGGCTCTCTCACTAGCCAGCCAGCCGCAAGGCCCAGTAATCATAGAACTTGCGCCGCTTTACAATACAATACTCCAGCCAAAGTTGGAATAAGTCGAGTTAAGCGTCGTCGTTGTGCGGGCTGCTAAACAGAAACATTTGCCAAACGTCTGTCAGATTACAGGTGACATCTGTAAGTGTCACACACAAACCTAGTGAGCGCTTGACGGTTTAGAGAATTGAAACAAGAAAATCGAAAAAAGTGTAAAGAACAGCATAGAGCAAAGAAAAAAGAACAAAGTGAACAAACATAATTTCCTATCGAACTCCTTTTGGTGCTGGTGTGTTTTTTAATTCTTCATAAACTTCACAATTCAATCAAAGACAAAAATCTTAATTTGAGCCTCAACTCATCACATAAGACAAAAACCATCTTCATCTCTGCTGCTCCCCTTTATTGATATAGGCTCACAAACTCATCTTCTCTCCTTGTCTAACCCATAGGGAGTTGCTACTGAGACCATTCCTCTTATGGGAGAGTGAGTGAGCCAGTGAGTGCTAGTTGTCATTTGGCCTAACTGTGCGTATGTGTGAGTAGTGTTCGTGGCTGTGGTGTTTGCTTTGCTGCTTCAGTTGGTAAAGACGTTAAACAACTGTGATTAGTTAATTTACTCGTTGACTTCAACGTGAACGGACGTGTCAGTGAGAGTACGACAGATTAAAACACACAAGAAAAATTAAGAAATAATAACGAAAAGATATAAAAAAATTAAATTGAAAATTAAACAACCTTAAGAAAGAATAAAAGTGGTTAATAAGAAGTGAACCGAAACAAGTGTTTGAAAAATTAAAACATAACAAAGAAAGTGACAAGTTGTTAAGAAAAATAATTCAGAAAAAAAAAATTAAATGTGAAAAAATTTTAACTCTCCTCCCTTCAAAAGAGTGAACGAAATAATTTCCTTTTTTTCCCGGAAAATCGCTGTTTGGTTTTTTTGCTCGGTGTGATTTAAACACAAATGGCCTTAGAGGATCGTTGTAGTCCCCAATCAGCACCATCGCCTCCAGGCCGTCTACCTCAAACGCCGCCACAAGCCTCTAGCCATCAAGCTTTTTTCCATCCCTCGTCTGCTATTTTGGATATGAGTTTGTCGCAGACCAGCGTGGAAAGTGCCAGCGCCGCCGCCTCGGTAGCCGCTGCAGCCACCATGTTGCCCCACACTGTGGCCTCCCTGTACCAGCAACAACAATTGCAACATCTACAGCAATTGCATCACTTGCAACAATTGCATCAACAACAATTGGCCGCCGGTGTCTTCCAACACCCAGGCTATGATTTAAATGCCCAGGCTCGTCTTAGCGTTTCGCCGGGAGCCCATTCCACCTCCTCGACACCTGCCTCTTCGCTGACCATCAAGGAAGAGGAGAATGATTCCATAATGGGTGACAGCTTCTCGGGGGAACATGATCAATCGGTGGTGGCCAGCAATGTAACCGAAGATGAGGATGAATGTGACATTGATGTGGATGTGGACGAGGATGATGAGGAGGATCACAAACGCATACCGCCGCCGGCCCATCAGCAATCGAGCAAACCCACTTTGGCCTTTTCCATTTCCAATATTCTCAGTGATCGTTTTGGTGGGGTGGGGGATCACAAAGATCATGACAGTGCGGTAAGGCAAACCCAGTTTCCCTCGCAACAAGGTTCCAGCATTTACAGGCCCTTTGACCAGTCGAGGGCTGCCACCGCCACACCATCCGCCTTTACCCGTGTCGATCTCTTGGAATTAAGCCGGCAACAACAGGCAGCAGCCGCTGCTGCCACAGCGGCCATGATGATTGAAAGAGCCAATATTTTGAATTGCTTTAATCCTGCCGCCTATCCCCGCATACATGAGGAAATCCTGCAAAGTCGTATGCGTAGAACTGGCCACCTTATGCCTCCCGGCCACAAGATGATGCCTGACCCTAGCATGACCTCACCACCACCTCCACCCTCTGGACAATCGGCCTTGGGTTCCCTGTGCAAAACTGTATCACAAATCGGCCAAGCTTCTCCCGCCTCGGGCGTTGTGATGACTACACCACCTGCAGCTTCCACACCCTCGGGTTCCTCAGTGGCCAGCATGACCTCACCACCACCTTCGCTACCAAATACCTCCAGCTCATCGGTGTGCTCATCATCTGCCTCATCATCATTATCAGCCTCATCTTCACATCCCGCGTCATCGTCGAATTCACAAAATTCATCACCCAGCAGCCGTAAAAATAATAGCCCGCAACCTATACCACCGCCGTCGGCCATTAGCCGAGACTCGGGTATGGAGAGTTCGGATGATACAAAATCGGAAACGGGCTCCACCACAAATTCGGAGACGGGCAAAAATGAAATGTGGCCAGCATGGGTATTTTGTACGCGCTACAGTGATCGACCAAGTTCGGGTGAGTTAAAAAAATATTCCGTGGAAATAAAATAGAAAGCTAGTGTAGTTTAGGGGTCTCCAAGCAAGGTTATGAAAATAGTTTAAAGAGTTCCTAAAATTGTTTTAAAGCTAAAGAGAGAAAAACTTATCCATGCCGCAATGCTTTTGGAGAAAAAGTTTAACATTTTATTTCTTTTTTTTTTTTGTGGATTTGTAATACTGGTGTGCCTCTGAGCGACATCTCTATAAGAGAAATTTTTGTTCCAATTTTTTCAAAAAAGTTTCGATTGGTAAATAATGTGGATGCTAAGTTCTTTCATGTCTTAGAGAGCGAACAAATTCAACAAAAAAATCATTTTTTGTAGCCAAGTATGAACTGCTAGTACCGCAGAGAGAGATTGGGAGACCTGTAGCAGTGAGGTATACCCAATGCTGAAAAATATTTGTTTAATATTTTCATAGGATTTGAACTTGGAAATGACAACCCAATTCAATTTCCCATTCAGAATTCAATAAAAAAATCTTTTTTGTAGCCAAGTTTGAGCTGCTAGTACCGCAGAGAGAGAAAGAGAGACTTGCAGTAGTGCGGGTATACCCAACGCCGAAAAATACTTATTTAATAATTTCATAGGATTTGAACTTGGAAATGACAACCCAATTCAATTTCCCATTCAAAATTCAATAAAAGAATCTTTTTTGTAGCCAAGTTTGAGCTGCTAGTACCGCAGAGAGAGAGAGAGAGAGAGAGAGACTGGCAGTAGTAAGGGTATACCCTACGCTGAATAATATTTATTTAATATTTTCATAGGATTTGAGCTTGAAAATGACCACCCAAATCAAAAAGGAGACCTGCAGCTTCCATACCCTCGGGTTCCTCCTACTTTATAGTCAAGTTTGTCCTATAGTACCGCAGAGAAAAAGGCACTCCTGACGAGATTTGTTTAGTTGTGTATTTCTCACGAAAATCGTACTAAATATCAAGGAGAGCCTCATTCACCGCTATCAGCGCGGCCCGGTTGAGTTCTGGGCTTAGGTTAGGTTGAAAAGAGGGTGCGGATATTAATTCGCCCCATGCCACTATGGACATACACCTAAGTCAGTTATCGGCTTGCTGTGCACTCTAAATCTAAATAAAAAAGTAACCTCGAAAGAGAAAATCTAATTTAGGAATTCCGTTAGAATTTCCATGCCACGCCCCTAAGTTGCTTCATTTCTGGTATTGTGTCCCCACCTAAGTGCCGGTATCTGTTAGACGCGAAAGCCAGGCAATAACAAAGGAAATGCTACAGCTTCTGGGATTAGTGACCACTTTACTGAACTCAAAATTTAACCGGCAAGCTCTGTTTTTAAATAAAGAACAAAAGTTGCTTCACAAAAAGTGTCGCAGTGTGCAGCATGCCGTATGAACTGAACGTAAAAATGTGGTCAGCAATTTTACTATTAACCTGATAACCATGAAGAATGGGAAAACTCAAAATTTTCGTGCAAGAGTTCTATGGTTGGCTCTAAAGGATCTGTGGTTGGCTTTAAAGGATTTGTGCTTGGCGTTAAAAAATTGTTAATGCCAAACATTTTTTTCAAAATCTTTTAAGGAGTAAGAGAATGATGCATTGGTAACATGGAAATGTTGAGTTTTATAAAATAAATATTTTTAATTTAAAATAAAAAAAAAAAATTATTAAAAATTTTTTTATTTAAAATTTTTGGAAAAAAACTCAAAATTTTTTAAGTAAAACAAATATTAAAAAAAATTAAAAATTTTTAAAAAAAATTTATTATAAAAAAATTATTTTGTTTTAATATAAATTTCATTTTATTTTAATTTTTTAAACAAATTTTAAAAAAATTATTTAATTTTTTTTTTTAAAAAAAATTACAAAATTATTTTTTTAAAGTTTTAATTAAGAAAAAAATATTTTAGTTATTTTTATTAAAAATAAAATATTTAATTAAATAATTTAGAATTTTTCTTTGTAATAAATAATCATTTACAAAATAACAAAGAAAAAAAATTTTTAAGTACAAAAAATAGTTAATTTTTCTTAATTAAAATAAGAATTAAAAAAAAACATATTTGAAAATTTTAAATAAAAAAAAATATTTTTTTAAAATAAAAATTAATTTTTTTTTTTATTTTTTTAAGTTTTTTAAACAAGATTTAAAAAAATTTTTTTGTTTTAAAAAAATTTTATAAATTTTTTTTTTAATGTTTTAAATAAGAAAAAGTTCTTTTTAGTTATTTTTATTAAAGATAAAAAATTTAATTAAATAATTTTGAATTCTTTTTTGCACAATAATATTTTTTATAAAAATTTTTGGAATAAAAAATTTAAAAAAATTTTCAAAATTTTTTTTTAAGGAAAACAAATATCTAAATTTTTTTATTCAAAATAAAAATTTGTTTAAATAAAACACAAAATTTTAAAATTTTTAAAATAAAACTAAAAAAAACTTTTTTTAAATAAAAATTTTAATTTTTTTTATTATTTTTTTTTTTAAATTTTTAAACAAAATATTTCAATTTCTTTTAAAAAAATATATAAAATTAATTTTTTGCTGTTTTAAATAATAGAAAAATATTTTTAGTTATTTTTATCAAAAATAAAAATTGTATTAAATAATTTTGATTTTTTTTTTTGTACCAGAATATTTTATTTAAATATTTTTGGAATAATAAATTAGAAAAAAATTTAATTTTTTTTAAAGGAAAAAAATATTTAACTTTTTTATTTAAAATTATTTAAAATATTTTATTTTAACATTATTGGAATAATATATTAGAAAAAATTTTCAAAATTTTTTAAGTAAATCAAATATTTAAAATTATGAATAAAAAATAGCCTTTTTTGCTAGAAATTTAAAATTTGATTTTATAATTTTTTTTTTCAAGTTTTTAAACAAGTTTTAAAACAAATATTTAGATTTTTTTTAATTTACAAAATTAAGTTTTTAATTTTAAATTTTAAATCAGAAAAAAATTTATTTATTTTTTATTAAAAATAAAAACTTAAAATTTCTTTTTATATATTTTTTTGAAATCAAAATTTTTTAAATTGAATTTTTTTAATATTTTTTTTTACTTTTTTTTTTAAAAAAAAATAAAAATTTGAGTTTTTTTAATCAAAATTTTTGAAATTTTTTAATTTGATTTGTTTTTAATTTTAATTCATTAAATTTATCACTACAAGGTTGCCAATGCCGTTTTTAAATCAGAAAAGTAAATGTTTTTTTTTTATTTAAAATAAAAACTTAAAATTTCTCTTTTACATATTTTTTTGAAATTAAAATTTTTTAAATTGACTTTTTTTTTAATTTTTTTATTAAAAAAAAATTTAATTTTTATTTTTGCTAAAATTTTTCAAATTGTTTACTTTGACTTTTTTATTTTAATTTATTAAATTTATCATTTCAAGGTTACCAATGCTTTTCCCTTACGCCTTCTTGCCATTTCCGTTGCGACAATAATTCCCAAGGTCATCTAACATAAAACTATCACTTTTATTACTCCATAAATTTCATTCCGATTGTCTACATTTGAAAAATGGCATCCTTCAAAAATCGGTTGCCTTTTAAGAAAAGAGCGGCAAAAATCCTTTCTTCCCATTTTTTTTTATTGTCCTTGTCGTATGGCTTTCTTCTTCTATGACAAAAGATTGCGCGCCCAAAATGAATGTCCTCCTGCTGTGACCACACACCGTAAACATGACTCAAAAGTGTAAATGTTTGGCCGGCATGAGACGTTTGAAGTTGCCAGCAACATCAACAACAAAACTGGACACACACACACGACGCACTTTTAAACTCAAGGTCCATATTTAATGTTTTGTAATCAGCTTGACAATGTATGAGTCAAAATAAAACAGAAACTACTTACAACAACAAACACACACACACACATACAAAAGACAAGCAAGTAGAGGATCTTTGGTTGACATTTTCGGTTGCTGTTGAATGATGCTGCCTTAGCAGCCCAAATGGTAATCCCCGCAGATAAAAATCAGCTGTAATGATGTGGAGGCTAGCCTTTAAAAACAAGTGTTGAGTGATGCAGAAGGGGGGAGTTTCGAATATCTTTTCTTAAAATTCTTTTAAGACAACGGCATTTCGACACGTGCTCTAAACACCAAATATCAAATCCTTTTCTTTGGTATGGGAGTGGAAAAAGGGCTTTAAATGTTCTTTTATCACTTGTTTTCCCCACAAAAAAATGGTATGAATGATAGACGAGGTTTTGTGTGGGATCACCAGTGCATACATGAGTGTGGGGGCATAGATGTTTATGGGGGAGAAGATGGAAATTAATTTTAAGTGTTTTTTTTTATTATTTTTAATGGTTTTTTAATAGAGAGGAAATGACAGATTTATGGCCAGATTTTAATGAAATGCTACCAAAAATGTTGATAACTACAATAAAGCATAGAAGAAAAGATGAAAAATATATCATCATCATCATCATGTCACAGTTGCTTGTGGTTTATTTTTGATTTTTTTTTTGTTTAACATTGGCACAACATTTAAAATGTTGTCTAGTCCAAATGTTTTTAAGTGATTTTTAATTGCCCTTAGGTAAAGAGGAAAAAACAAAAATAGAAATTCCCAAATGTTATGCAAAAATGATAATGCAAATGAGATAACATTAATTATGTGTTTGAAAATAAATAATTAAAACTTTTCCAGGTTATAAGCAAAAAGAAAATAATTTTGAAAAAAAATGTAATTTGGAAAAAAAAATCTCCTCGTTGGGAAATTAATGAAAAATAGATGAAATCGCCCAGCCTAACTAACTAAAACATAGTAAATAGAAAAAATTTAAGTATAAAGCAAAGGCAGTGTCTTTGACCAATAACAAAATGTTGGCTCAGCTCGTTTATGGTAGCGTAGAAAAGTCCTTTGACAGAAGGACGGACAGAAAAAAGAGGTTGGTTGCAGACGTTTACATGAATGGAGGCAGACACGTATGGATGTATGGACCCACACTAGATGAACCAATGACAAACAGACGGACAGACAGACAGAATAAAAGTGGTTGGTTGCAGATTTTTATATGAAAAGAGGCAGATGTATGTATGGATTATATGGACCGAAACTAGGTGAATAAGCAGATAAACCAATGACGGACAGACGGACAAATCGAGCTAAATCGTCTGAAAGCAGCAGAAGCCAGTAATCGGCTTGTTGTGCGCTCTAAATACTAAAAATTAATCTCGAAAAAAAAGTTTAAGTTAGGAATTCCTTGCTACTTCAAAAAACTTTATTTGTTTTCCATACCACTCCCCTAAGTTGATTTATGTCTGATATTGTGTCCCCACTTAAGTACCGTTGTCTTTTAGCCGGACAATGACATGGGAAAAGCTCTAACGTCTCATTTTTTTCCCTACATGCCCTACACATGCTGCCGCACCGATTTTAAATAAGTGAGCTCGTAGTCCTATGTGTCCCGTTATGACACCAATAGCTATACTGACCTCCTTCTTATTTCCTTTCAGTAATAGCTTCATCTTCCCACAATCTGGATCTCCACATTGGATCTTCCCCGTCCTACCAGCAGTTTCGCCGTTTTACAGGGTTACATGCTCTTTCGTCGTACACGCCCTTAACTCGGACTGCGTCGACCCGAAAGGTTTCAATTTAACCAAGAGGTTAAACTGAAACTTGGCTTAACAGCCAAATCGTCCGCTCTTTCATTCGCCCTTACTCCGTTATGGACCGGCACACAAACGATGCGTATTTTGCCACCCTCAGTAAATCTCCTTCTTACACTGCAAGAGTGTTCGTCACCTTACCCTCCTGGTTGTTATCGCCCTTATGACCATTTTACTGCCCGTAAAGATGATCAAACTCGACGTCCACGCGTAAGCACCACACCACCTCACGCATTCCGTGATCGCCAGAATCTCCGCCTGCACGACCGGAGTAAGGCAGTCTAAATGAGATCGCAGTTCCTGGGTTCTCAATGTAGACTCCCAGGCCCATTCTGTCCTCTAGTTTGATATATCCGTGTAATATGATCTTCCTGAGGGCAATACTAGGGTTTCGTCAGTCCAGGTTTGTGCCGTCAGTCCAAGTTTGTGTTTGCAGTAGTGCCTCGCACTCCACCTCAAGTGCCGTCTCAGGTATCCGACTGCAAAATTCTTTCATTCCCTCCAGGTTTCCGATCGTCGACTCGATTATACCGCGATGGTATGAGCTGCTTCCAATCTTAATCCATTCTCCCATCGCGATCTGGGGTCTTGACTTCTTGAGCCTCTAGAGGGCGTAATTATTATCCGATTTTGCGTGAAGCGTTTCGTTTTATCTCGCAACAACTATGCCATCTATGGCCTATATCAGTCCATGATAGAGTTCCCATGCAAACCGATCTCGGATCTTGACTTCTTGAGCCACTAGAGGGCGCAATTATTTTTCAATTTGGCTGAAATTTTGCAAGTGTTATTATGACTTGCAACAACTGTGCCAAGTATGGTCGGAATTGGTTCATTACCTGATATAGCACCCATATAAACCGATCTCGATCTTGTATTTCATGAGATTGGCTAAAATTTTGCACCAAGTGTTCTGTTTTAACTTCTAAAAACTGTGTTAAGTATGGTCTAAATCGGATCGTAACGTGATATTAGACCCACATAAACCGATCGCGGGACCCTATAGTGGGTCCAATTATTATACGATTTTGCACTATTTCCACTTTGGTCTCCAACAGGAAAACCAAGTATAGCCCCAATCGGTTTATAACTTGGAACAGCTCCAATAGCATAGCACATCTTATCTAGCATCCTTTGTTGACCTATAAAGAGATATCGGGCAATGATCTCGAGAAATAAGACCTATGATGGGGGGTTTATAAGATTCGGTCCGGCCGAACTTAGCACGCTTTTACCTGCTTTAATTTAATTTTATTTTAAAATATTTCCTTTATATTGTTTTTTTTTTTTAAATAGAAAGCACTGAATATTATATCGAGCTAGAATGTGTTCGATAAATCACGAACAGTTTTTATTTTTTTATTTTTTTTTATGTTATGTTATGTTATGTTATGTTATGTTATGTTATGTTATGTTATGTTATGTTATGTTATGTTATGTTATGTTATGTTATGTTATGTTATGTTATGTTATGTTATGTTATGTTATGTTATGTTATGTTATGTTATGTTATGTTATGTTATGTTATGTTATGTTATGTTATGTTATGTTATGTTATGTTATGTTATGTTATGTTATGTTATGTTATGTTATGTTATGTTATGTTATGTTATGTTATGTTATGTTATGTTATGTTATGTTATGTTATGTTATGTTATGTTATGTTATGTTATGTTATGTTATGTTATGTTATGTTATGTTATGTTATGTTATGTTATGTTATGTTATGTTATGTTATGTTATGTTATGTTATGTTATGTTATGTTATGTTATGTTATGTTATGTTATGTTATGTTATGTTATGTTATGTTATGTTATGTTATGTTATGTTATGTTATGTTATGTTATGTTATGTTATGTTATGTTATGTTATGTTATGTTATGTTATGTTATGTTATGTTATGTTATGTTATGTTATGTTATGTTATGTTATGTTATGTTATGTTATGTTATGTTATGTTATGTTAAAACTTTATTTCCTTATAGATTTCTCTATTTAATACCCCACAATCATAACATCTGATGGCAAAAGTACAATAATTAAATACCTTTGCTTTTCCAAAACCATTGTACCACCTAACCTACCAACCTTCATTACAATTTTTGCCTAAATCAACCATAAAGCATTCATTAACCAAAGGCTCTGCTCAACTCAATACAGCCAAACATCATTTCACTAAAAAAAATATTTTCCAATGACAGCTGTCTATGTCATTTTGACCATCTGATGATGGCGGCAGTGGCAAGGCGGCGGCATAAAACAATCATCATTTCTTTTCTTGTTGCCTGCCTCACTCAGCTCAGCCATTCGCTTGGTCTCAACACATTTTCTTAATAAAATAATCATTATATTAGAAAAAGAATTTCCATAGCAAATTAATATGCAACAATGGTCATCGGTTGATTGCTCACATTAAAAAAACAGTGTGCAAGGGAGGGGTGAAGGGGAGGAGGAAAGCAAGCAAGCAAGCAACACAAAATATGACATTTTGTTTAGAGAGACATGGCAAAAGAAAAGCGCAAGCGCGCGCACCTTTTCTTCTTCATAATTGATAGACAAGGCAAGCTCATTAAAATGTTATGAACGTTAAACGTTTGTTGAAGGGGTTACTAGAAGTGGGCAAAAATGTGAGAGTTAATGAAATCATTATGAGAATATTTTTACGATTATGCATGTTTTATTTTTGTAATAAAGTTATATTTTTATTAATCTATGGTGTTTCTTGGTTTTCTTCTATTGTAGGCCCCCGTTACCGACGCCCCAAACAACCCAAAGATCCCAAGGCATCGGATGAGAAACGACCACGCACCGCTTTTTCAGGCGAACAATTGGTCAGACTAAAAGTAAGTATTGGAGTTTATTGATTTTTTTAGATTTTATTTAAAAAAATTTAAAAGGTTAGAAGAGCAGACACAACTTCAAACTAGACAAAGAAGAGCAATCAAAAAAATTCAAAAATGTTTAGTAATAAAAAAATACTATTCTTTGAATAGAAAGCATTAAAAAATTGCCTAAATCCGGACAATATCCTGCAATGGAATCCCAATTATAAAAAAATCAACAAAGACGATAAAAAAAAATAAAAAATAGTTAAAGTTTGAAAAATATCTAACAATCAAATCTTATATGGGCCCTACAACTTGCTCCCAAGTTTTGAGGAAAGTGCAACATGAGTGAATTCAATCAATCAATTGGTCTTAAAGTGCACATAGACACACTGGAGAACAGAGGAATATTTCTACATCGAAACAAAAATTATGCTGTTCTTTTACATACTCACCAAGGAAGAAACGCATCTCACAGTGGTGGGTATGTGGTATCTTTCCTTTTCCACTGCATAAACTCTTCGATCATTAAGTTAGTCTGGAAAGAGAAATAAAAGAAAAGAAAATTGTGGAAAAATAACTGATCTTCGTCTTTACTGGCAAAAATATGAGAGTTATAAGAGATATATTAAAATATGTTTTTGCGGCCGATATTGATGAAGCGATTAAAATTCCAGATAGTTTCCTATAGCAACAACTTTTTCACTTAAGCGATTTCGGTTTCATATAAAAACCTAATTTGGGGTTTAAGAACCATTTCAGTTAAGCGCTATTTTCAGTTAAGTGACTTTCACTTAACCGAATTTGATTGCATTGAACAAAACCAAAAATTATTGGTTCTTTTCATCAAGTTTCTCTTAAGCGGATTTTTGCACTAAAGCGAATTGCAGTTAAACGGTTTCGACTGTATATACTTTTGATGGGTCTCAGATCAATAATTATATGGATTGAGGATGGCAGCAGCTCATGCCATCGCGGTATGATCGAGGCGATGATAGGAAACCTGGATGAAAGGGAAGAGGTTTCCGATCGGATACCTAAGATGATTCAGGATGTGAGCAGCTCATACCATCGAGGCATAATTGAGGCGACGATAGGAAACCTGGAAGGAAGGCAAGAGGTTTCCGATCGGATACTTAAGATGAACCTTGGAATCGAGTGTGAGGCACTGGTGCCATCGGCACAGTCTTGGATTGACCGAACCCTAGTATTGCCATCTGGAAGATCATGTTACAGGATGGATCAAAGCTAGGGGACAGAGTGGGCCTGGGGTCTGCATTGAGAACCCAGGGACTGAGATCAGTTTTAGACTGCCTGACCATGCAGGCGGAGATCCGGGCGACCATGGGATGCGTGAAGTGGTGTGGTGCTAACGTTAGGACCTTGAGTGTGGACATCTTTACCGACAGCAAAATTGCCATAAGGGCAATAACAACCAGAACGGTAAGGTAAGGTGTAAGAAGGAGATTGATGCCTTCTCTGAGGATGGCGGCAACATCCGCATCGATTGTGTGCCGGGCCATAATGGATTTATGGGGAATGAAATGGCAGACGATTTGGCGGTAATGGCCAGAGTACTGTCGTCAATAGGCTTGTTTAACCCGAGGCCTTTCGGGTCGACGCAGTGGAAGTGGAAGTGGAACAGCGAAACGGTGGGTCGGTCCGCGTCATAGGCGGACATTCTAACCTTTGCGCTACGTTGGCCTCCTGAGCCTCTAGAGAGCGCAATTCTTATCTAATGGTTGAACTCAGCATTCAAACACAGAGTGAGGGGAGTTCAGTTACGGCAGCCGACCAAGAAACATTCTCATAGAGAACGATCGGACGACAAAACTGGCCTCGATTATGTTTGAGCTTACGCTGAGCATCCAAACATAAGCGAGGCCAGTTTCGTCGTTCGATCGTTCTCTATGAGAATGTTTCTGGGTCGGCTGCCGTAACTTAACTCCCCTCACCCTGTGTTTGGATGCTGGCCTCACTTATGTTTGAGCTTACGCTGAGCATCCAAACATAAGCGAGGCAAGTTTCGTCGTTCGATCGTTTTTTATGATAATGTTTCTTGGTCGGCTGCCGTAACTGAAGTCCCCTCACCCTGTGTTTGGATGCTCAGTTCAACCATCCTGGCCAGCAGTCGCTTTGCAATTCTAATAAGCCAGTGTGAAACTGAAACTCACCATTCGATATTTGCACTGCTCTCATGCTTTGGAACGCAGAGCAAGGGCAGACCAAGTACAGAGTGAGAGAAATTATATGGCGGTGGTGGTGAACTTATACCCAAGGTGGTGAGTTTCAATTTCACACTGGTTAACTTATACCCGAGGTGGTGAGTTTCAGTTCCGCACTGGTTATTCGCCCGAACATACCTTTTTTTCTTCTTTTTTCATATTTTTGGACAGTTTCATCGTCCGATCGTTCTCTATGAGAATGTTTCTTGGTCGGCTGTTGTAACTGAACTCCCCTCACCCTGTGTTTGGATGCTCAGTTTAACCAACCTGGCCAGCAGTCGCTTTGCAATTCTAATAAGCCAGTGTGAAACTGAAACTCACCATTCGATATTAGCACTGCTCTCATGCTTTGGAAGGCAGAGCAAGGGCAGACCAAATACAGAGTGAGAGAAATGATATGGCGATGGTGGTGAACTTATACCCAAGGTGGTGAGTTTCAGTTTCACACTGGCTAACTTATACCCAAGGTGGTGAGTTTCAGTTTCACACTGGTTAACTTATACCCAAGGTGGTGAGTTTCAGTTTCTCACTGGTTAACTTATACCCAAAGTGGTGAGTTTCAGTTTCACACAAGTAATCCAAAATTCGGGCCAACCGAATTTAGCTTTTTTTCTACTATCTTTCCAATTTATGGACATTTTTTTTTTGTCAAACACCTAATTAACCTATTAAACCATTGGAATATTAAATTTTCCCCTCAAAAGAATTTGAAATATTTCCATAATTTCCTTTTTCCACTTCTCCCTAACATGGTCTTTTAAATTGCTAATTTGAATAAGGTTTAGGGGACAAGGACAATTCTTGAGCTCATTTTCCATCCAAAATTTCATTTTTGCCTCTATAGTAATGAATTAAACTATGGCTCATTTGTTTGCCATGGAAACTAAAAACCTATTTAACGAATGCCAAGTCATTAAATAGCCAAAAGAACAAAAACTACCACAATGACATTATTTTAAACTCAAAATTTGAAATATGCCGGTATGTGCGGCACATTAGAGAAACCCGTTTTCTAACATTCATCTTGTCCTTCATGTTGCGAGTCCTTTTTTTCCCAAATTTTGTATAGGAGTATTAGTTTGCCTTTTGCTTTTTGTACATATTTTGACTAAACATAACGAATTGAAAATTTATGAGTCTTGCTGGTGAAGATGGCCAGCAATATCTATTGCTGTTGAAGGCAAAATATTTTCAAAATATTTACAACACCACCTAGGGAGTGTATGGCCATGCTTGTTGTTAGCAAGTCCCAGCTATGGTTCGTTCTGTTGTTTGAGTGTGTGTGTGTGTGTGTGTGTACGATATCCTGCCAACAGTTAGCAAAACCGCAACTAAACGCCTTGCCTTAACGCAAAACACCACTTAAACAGTAGGATCTTTTATCTTTGAGTTCCTAGTTGCCTATTGTCTTAAGCAGTTTTACTTCTTGGCTCGCATATATTGTCTAGCAATTAGTTGTGGTCTGCTCGTAAACCACCTTAAATAATTGATTTTCTTTACTTGAAGTTTTCTCCATTTTCAACGAAAACTAATTTTCTCTGTTTTGTGATTTTTTTCTTTTGCAGCGTGAATTCAATGAGAATCGGTACCTAACCGAACGCAGACGCCAACAGTTGAGTGCTGAATTGGGCTTGAATGAGGCTCAAATAAAAATCTGGTTCCAGAATAAGAGAGCCAAAATCAAGAAATCCACGGGCACCAAAAATCCCTTGGCCCTACAGCTGATGGCCCAGGGACTGTATAATCATACGACAGTGCCTTTGACCAAAGAGGAGGAGGAACTGGAAATGCGTATGAATGGACAAATACCTTAAATCTCAGCAAACAGCAGAGGAGGCCCAGGAACTTAAAAACCTCCGAAAGCATTTGTAGTGCAATAAAACCTAAGGAGAGAGAGAGAGAGAAGGAAAAGGGATATCCTTTTTCTCAAACCCCTTGTTGTAAATGTCTTATATATCCTTTATATATATATGAAATGTTTTGATTATTGTGATATAGTTATTGTAAATCTAACCAAACCACCCTCCCATCCCCCCTCCCAAAAAAAGGAGCCTCATTGTATAGCCGAATTGAAATAAAAGCCCCTTTGCCACACTAAGCTTCTAAAAAAAAACATAAATATTGTAAATTATTGAGGAAAATTTCCATAATCATAAATTTATGTTGGCTGCTGCAATAGATTTGAGTTAAAATATTTACATTGGTATTTCTGTTGGTACTCATGACAAAAAAAAGAGCATCTGATATAAAAAAGTCTAAAAAAAAATGAAAAAAAAATCTCAAAATTCAAACAACACTGACACACACACACACACTCACACATACAAAAAAGTATTATTTTTCAAATTTATTATGAATATTTTTGTAAGTTAACATAAAAATGTTAAACTAACAAAAGCAGCTTAGTGTTATAGAAAAAAATCTTAAAAACACACACACTCACACACACACATGCGCATACATACAACAAAGTCACTGAAGATATTACATCAAAGATTATATCATATGACTCAGTTGCTTCGGCCTTCCCTGCCCCCGCTATGTGTAAATATTTAAAGCAGCCACTGACCATCATACTTCGTTAGAAGTATTCGATAGCCTTGTGTGCCCCTCTGTCCGTCTGTCTGACTGTCTCTCCATGTTGCTGTTACTTGGTTAGTGTGTTTCCAAGCTCTATTTTTGTAAATTTTTATATTTTCTCAAAAAACAAAAAAATTTAAATTATTATTCGTATTATTATTATAATTGCTATTATAAATATTATTTATGTATTATATATGAATATTTTGTACATTTTGTGTATTTTGTAATTTATATCTTTGTGTAAGTTATTTTTTATTTTATTTTATTTTTTTTTCTAGTTTTATGTTTGTTATTATCATAGGATTTTAGTCTTTAGTAAAGTGAAGTAAAAAAGCAAAGAATTAAAAACAAAAAAAAAAAACAAAAACAAATCTTTAATGAAAAATGAAGAAAATAAAACAACAAATATTTAAATACCAAATATTCTGAAAAAAAAAATAATTTTTGTTTCCTTTTTTGGGAAAAGGGAGGGGAGAGTTCACCAGGTTGTTTGCAGTAACTCTCTAACAAAAATGGCAAGCAAGCATGTTTTGGAAAGCCAAATGGTGTGGTTGGATGGTTATGGATATTGTTTTTTTATACCCTCCACCATAGGATGGGAGTATACTAATTTCGTCATTCTGTTTGCAACCACCTCGAAATATGCGTCTGAGACGCCATAAAGTCTGTATATATTCTTGAACGTCTGTCCGTCCGTCCGTCTGTCTGTCTGTCTGTCAAAAGCACGCTAACTTTCGAAGGAGTAAAGCTAGCCGCTTGAAATTTTGCAAGAATACTTTTCATTTGTGTAGATCGGTTGGTATTGTAAATGGGGCAAATCGGTCCATGTTTTAATATAGCTGCCATATAAACCGACCATGGGTCTTGACTTCTTGAGCCTCTAGAGGGCGCAATTCTCGTCCGATTTGACTGAAATTTTGCACATGGTGTTTTGGTATCACTTCCAACAAACAAGGTAAGTACGGCTCAAATCGGTTCATGTTTTGATATAGCTGCCATATAAACCGATCTTGGGTCTTGACTTCTTGAGCCTCTAGAGGGCGCAATTCTGGGCCGATTTGACTGAAATTTTGCATGAGGTGTTTTGTCATGACTTCCAACAACGGCAGTAAGTATGGGTCAAATCAGTCCATGTTTTAATATAGCTGCCATATAAACCGATCTTGGGTCTTGACTTCTTGAGCCTCTAGAGGGCGCTATTCTTATACGATTGGAATGAAATTTTGCACGTGGTGTTTCGGTATCACTTCCAACAACGGCAGTAAGTATGGTTCAAATCGGTCCATGTTTTGATATAGCTGCCATATAAACCGATTTTGGGTCTTGACTTCTTGAGCCTTTAGAGTGCGCAATTCTCGGCCGATTTGACTGAAATTTTGCACATGGTGTTTTGGCATCACTTCCAACAACCAAGGTAACTACGGCTCAAATCGGTTCATGTTTTGATATAGCTGACATATAAACCGATCTCGGGTCTTGACTTCTTGAGCCTCTAGAGGGCTCAATTCTCGTCCGATTTGGCTGAAATTATGCCCGTGGAGTTTTGGTACCACTTCCAACAACGGCAGTAAGTATGGCTCAAATCGGTCCATGTTTTAATATAGCTGCCATATGAACCGATCTTGGGTCTTGACTTCTTGAGCCTCTAGAGGGCGCAATTCTCGGCCGATTTGACTGAAATTTAGCATGAGGTGTTCTGTTATGACTTCCAATAACTGTGCTGGGTATGCCGCAAATCGGTACTTAAACTGATATAGCTGCCATATAAACCAATCTGGGATCTTCACTGCTTGAGCCTCTAAAGGACGCAATTCTCATCCGATTTGGCAGAAATTTTGTACATCGGCTTCTCTCATGACCTTCAACATACGTGTCCAATATGGTCTGAATCGATCAATAGCTTGAAACAGTTCCCATATAAACCGATTTCCCAATTTTGCTTCTTGAGCCTCTACAAGGCGCAATTCTTATCAGAATGGACTGAAATATTACACAATGACTTCCGCAATGTTCAGCATTCATTTATGGTCCGGATCGGACTATAACTTGTTTTAGGTTATGAATATTATTTTTAGTTTTAGACCTACAACTCATGGCGCTTAGTGATTTCCAGTCACTTCACAAACCCAGTGAACCAAACATTCCGAAGTCTGTATGAAAGTCGGAAAATTCTTTCGAATTCGGATGCAAAGTCTGCCCAAATTCAGTGAACCAAACATGCCGAAGTCTGTATTCGGATGCAAAGTCTGCCCAAATTCTTGATAAACAAGTAAAAAGGCGTTAAGTTCGGCCGCGCCGAACTTTGGATACCCATCACCTCGTGTATATATGTAAACCACCTTACGTCATAGACCGATGAAAAATGCATAATTTATCTGGGCCAAATTGAAGAAACACAACTCACTGCCTCAAATTTCAGCAAAATCGGATAATAAATATGGTTTTTATGAGCCTAAGACCCTAAATCGGCGGATCGGTCTATATGGGGGCAATATCAAGATATAGTCCGATATAGCCCATATTGAAAATAACCTGTCTATGGACAAAAGAAAAAAAGAATCTGTGCAAAGTTTCAGCTCAAAATCTCTTTTTTTAAAGGCTGTAGCGTGATTTCAACGGACAGATGGACGGACATGGCTAGATCGTCTTAGAGTTTTACGACGATAAGAATATATATACTTTTGGAGTCGGAAGTGCACTACGTGCAAAATGTCAGCCAATAATAATGAAATTTTACATGGTTATAGCCGAGGTGTTATCCAGGTTATATGCAACATTCCAGGGCCCTAGAAGTCCCAGGGGCCCATTGATGGGCCTTCAAAGTTGGTAACCTCGGTCCTACAAAATTTTGTACGGTCTGTCAAAAGCGCATTTCGATTTCAAAAATTTTTTGCTAGAGAGTGCTTAAAAAGCCCTAAAAACTGGCCTAAATCTGCGGGACATCTTTTATAGTGTCCAAGAAATTTGACAAACAATTTTTTTTTAAAATTTTCGCAGAGGCTTATCTCTTATTTTGTTGCTTGTGAAAGCACTTGTGAACCGGTTTAAATTTTTTAACTGATTCGGAAAGGAAATGCAATGTTGTATTTTTTTGACGGGATTCTTCAGTCAAAAGTTATGCGAGTTACGAATCAAAAAATATGAGCAAAATTATTTTTTGGCATTTAAACCTGATACAGATACATAGAGAAAAATCATACCAAAATGAAGGTTCAAAATCGAGCCATAATTGCGCCCTTCAGAGGCTCAGAAAGTGAAATTGGGAGATCGGTTTATGTGGCGGCTATGATAGGCTATGAACCGATTTAAACCATACTTGGCACAGCAGTTGGAAGTCATACCAAAACGACAAGTGAAAAATTTCAGCCAAATTTGATAACAGTTGCGCCATCTAGAGGCTAAAGAAGTCTAACCATGAGATCGGTTTATATGGCAGCTATATCAAGTTATGAACCCATTTAGACCATATTTGGCACAGTTGTTAAAAGTTATACCAAAACACCACGCGCAAAATTATAGCCAAATTGGGTATAGAATTGCGCCCTCCAGGAGCTAAAAAAGTCAAATCAAGAGTTCGGTTTATATGGAAGCTATATCAGGTTATGAACCGATTTGAAGCATACTTGGCACAGTTGGCACATTCCACTACGATATGTGTAAAATTTCAGCCAACTCGGGTGAGAATTGCGCCCTCTAGAAGCTCAAGAAATTTAATCGAGAGAGAGTTTATATGGCAGCTACATCAGGTTATGAACCGGTACACTTATGATAAGTATTTGTGTAATATATCAAGCGCCTAGCTCAACTTCTTGGAAAGTTGGCGGGTTTTCGACAGCCAAATCGGATAATAATTGCGCCCTATGGAGGCTTAGAAGGTATAATCGGGAGATCAGGTTTGAACGGATTTAAGCCACAGTTGGTTCATCTGTTGGACATCATAGAAAACGTCATAGTACACAAATTCAGCCAAATCGGATGAGAGTTACGGCCTCTAGAGGCTAAAAAATCTAGATGAGATCGGTTTATATGACCGATGTAGCCCATTTACAATCCAAACCAACTTATTCTTGTAGGAAGTCTTGTGCAAAATTTCAAATGCTTAGTTTTACTCATTGGAGTGTTAGCGTGCTTCTACAGACAGACGAACGGACATGCCTAGATCTAGTTCGATCGAGTAAGACGTCATCACGACCAAGAATACATAAACATAATAGGGTCTTAGACCAATATTTCGATATGTTGTAATGGAATGACGAAGTTGGTATACCCCTGCAATACCAACATCCTATGGCGGAGGGTATAAAAAGTAACCTCGAAAAACCTCTAAGCAAGGTATTCCGTACTACTTACAAAATCCCCAACTGTTCTCCATTCGACGCCTCTATGTCAGTTTATGCTTGGTATTGTGTCCCCTTCTAAGTGCGGGTATCTGCCATCCTATCCTACATAAGTATGCTCGTTGCCTTATGTGTCCTTACCTAAGTGCGGGTGTGTGCTAGCCGCGAATGCCGGGCAATGAAATGCTCCAACTTCTCATTATCTTCCCCCATGCGTTTTACATACCATCCTATACTACATAAGTCTGCTCGTTGTCCTATGTGTCCCTAACAAAAACTATACTGATCTCCTTTCCTTCAGTATAAGCCCCTTCTTGTCAATATCCGAATATCCCCATAAGATTTTCATTGTCCAACCGACCGTTTCTTTGTTCCAAAGAGCTACATGCGCATTCGTATCCAACTCCCTTACCTCGGATTTCGTAGCTCCGAATAGCTTCGGATTCACCAATTTTTCTGATGGCAATCCTCTGGCAACGCCAAAATCGTCTGTTCATTCATTCCCCCTGACTCCATTATGGCCCTGCACCCAAACAATGCGGACGTGACAACCTCAGAGAATGTGTTAATCTCTTTTTTACACTCCTAGCCTGATCGTGACCTTACAGTTCAGGTTGTTATTGCCCTAATGGCCAGTTTACTGTTTAGTGTGAACACCCACCATCAGCACCAAACTGTGACTTTTTCTGGATGATTTGGTAAAAGAATGTATTGAAGAAGTACGGCCCAATGATGCCACCAGCCCATAAACCTACCCAAATTGAGACTTTCTTTGGATGCATTGGTAGCTCTTGCAATGCTTATGGCTGATCTTCACTTCAAAATCGAAAATTCTGCTTACTTACGTACTCATTGAGACAAAAATGAGCTTCGTCGCTGAACACAATTTGTCAATAAAAAAAGTGGATCTTCGGCCAACTTTCCAAGAGCATATTTACCAAAAATTTTGCGTTGCGGTAGATCTTTCGGCTTTAATTTTTGTACCAGCTGTATTTTGAGTTGGTTGAGTACGAGAGGTCCGATTGCTGCGAACGGCGACGAATCGATAATTGATGGTCATCGTAAATAGTGGTCGATACAACTGCGATATTTTCTTCAGTTCGCACTCTACGTAAGCGTGTTGGTGGTTTAAGGTCCAACAATGTAACACACAGGTGTTTAGCCACCATAGCCTGAATAGCCGGTTGAGTCGATTAAACTGACCATAAAATGGAAGAAGCGCGCGATGAACTTTGTTAACAGATAATAAAATTCAATAATTTGCAAGTGTTGTTCGTTTGTAAGACGATTCATGGTTTAATTAAAAACCAAACTGAAGATGTTTGACAGTGAGACAAAACTCGAAACGTGCGCAAGCTGTTTAAACCAGTGTTGCCAAAAAAAAAACAATAGCTAAAAAATCACCCTTTACAAGAGAACATGTGCCACTCTTCTATGACAACGATATCGATATCATGGGCCGGTCACCGGAAGTAGAAGTGAGGAAGTACGGTCCTATGATTCCACCAGCCCATAAGCCACACCAAACAGTGACTCTCTGGATGCATTGGTAGCTCCTGCAAAATCGACAATTCTGCTTATTTACGTACCTATTGAGCCAAAAATGAGCTTCGTCGCTGAACACAATTTTGAGCCCGATGAACTTTCTTAGCAGAGCACGCATTTTGATAATAAATTTCAATAATTTGCAAGCTTTGTTTTTTTGTAAGACGATTCGTGGTTAAATTATAGACCACACTCAAGTTCTTTGACAGGTGAAACAAAACATGAAACGTGCGTGAGCTGTTTAAAACAGTGTTGCCAAAAAGATGATAGCAAAAAAATCGCCCTGATAGAAAGCGCGAACACCGGTTTCGAACAGAGAATTTTAATTTATTTACACGAT